>NC_058085.1:196489253-196789253 GCF_014858855.1 Bufo gargarizans | reverse complement strand
TAAAAGGGCATTTTTTTGTGGGGGCGGGGTTTTGTCAGTTTTTTTCTGTCTGTTAAAGTGGCATACAACTTGGACAACATGGTTCCCAGCAGCGACATAGGTCCAAGATGCATCCAAACATGGTCCCCTCCTGTTCCTGATCGATTTCAGAGGAGTTTTCATCACTTTCAGATTTTTTCCTATGGTCCAGGCACCCTCCCCTCATCCAGGGGTGCCTGGTTGTCTCCCATTGACTACCATGATACTCGGGTGCTCGGCTGAGCGCACGAATATCGTGATGTGTACGGACCGAACACTTTGGTGCTCGCTCATCACTAGTTACTTCACAACAATGAGGTAAATAGCTGCCTCATCCTCCTCTCCTATTGTCAGGGATTATGATCCTGAATACAGATGATAAGATCTTTGTCTGAATCTCTGTAGGAATTAAGTTTATGAGGAGATGTACGCAGTCTCCATTACCACAGCCCCATATTACCACAGTATATCCTATCCATCCTCTCTGTACTTAATGTCTCCTCATGAACTCCATTCCTACAGAGATTCAGCTGAAGATCTTATCAGCTGTATTCAGGATCATAATCCCTGACAAGCAGAGCAGAGTGGAGGATGAGACAGCTCTTTGGCTCAGTGTTGTAACTTGGCCTTCTGTGCGATTAGGACAGGTTTTGTGTGTACTAATAGGATGGCGGCCATTTTATTTTTCCTAATGATTGCTCCCAAGATAAAACAACCCATTATAACAAATGAAAGGTATTTGGGAATATATGGAATATATTTATAATAAAGTAATATTTGAGTATTTTGATTTTCGTAATTCTCGGAGAACCCCTTTAATACAACCTTTTGGAAACTCTGAATTTGCTACATCTATGGCTTAAAATAACAGTTGCCACACAACATCAAAATCCCTCATTTACAGTTAACTTGCTTGTGGCAACAATAGGACAAACTTATTGTTCAAAATGCACCATCCACCACTATGATAAATCTGGAACAGTGTGACACTATCCCGTCAGTGTTGCTAGTGTCAGTCAAAGTGCTTTGCTAGCTTATAAAATGTTGTGGCTTTACTTCTAGATACCCTTTTGGACAGAAACTACAGTATTCACAAATTACTAGTGATACATCATTGCCTATGTCACTGTGTTAATACACTGTCATGATGACTTAACTATAGATGAGCAAATTTTTCACTGAATTTCTTAAAGAAATTTGCTTAGTTCCGAATTAATTTGTCATGAAGTGCATTAAATCAGCTCTATCCAAGCCTGCAGGGAAAGCTTATCTCGGTGTACATCACTGTCCATTGCAGCAACATGCATCGGTATTTCTACCTGAAACAGTTACTGTGAGTCAGTATGACAGAGAGGTCTCGTACAGTATAGGAATGTGCGCATTGTCGTGCAGGCCACCAACAGCCCTGGCTAAACCAAAAGAAAATAATACAGCAGACTTAAGTGAACTGAAAAAAAATACTGTGCGCCCCTGCAGGAGCTGTGTCCCAATGACTCTTTAGTGGAACAAAAGAAGGACATGGAGGCAGTGCCAATAAAGTAGTGGAGAAAAAAATTATGTGCAAACATATGATTTTGAATGACTTCTGTTAGCTGTAGAATGACTGTACATTAGTGTTGATCGAGCACCAAAGTGCTCGGGTGCTCTGGTGCTCGAATAGAACATTTTGGGATGCTCGGATGCTCTACAGAGCACCAGAGCACAATGGAAGTCAATTGGAGAACCAGAGCTTTAAACCAGGCACCCCCTCCTCTGAAGAGGGGAGGGTGTCTGGTTCACAGAAAAAGGTCAGAAATTGATAGAAACACAACGGCTCGGGGAGGATGTCTGGATGCATCTTGGACTCCCAGGTTGCTTCTGGGAACGCTGTTGTCCGAGTAGTACACCAGAATGACAATAATATGCACCAAACCAAAGATAAAAAATCGATTTTAGAGGAAAAATTATTAGGAAACATTATTTCCTGTATATTTTTCTTGTATATAAAGTGCAAGTGCTGGCAGAAATTACAGGGGAGAGCCACTCTGATACAACCTGTATATCACATAAAGGAGAGTCTCATTCACATTGTTGTACAATTGTTCAGGTAGTGGGACTCCTACACTCATAAAGCCTATGCACTAAGTGAAAGGGACTGCCACAAATTACAAGGAACCGACACTCCAATACACCCTTTATTACACATAAAGGAGGGCATCATACACACCCTTGAAAAATTATGATTGATGGCCTGCTGGTGACCCTCAAAAACATTAGGAGCAAGGGCCTGCCAGTGACCCTCTAAAAAATTAGGGGCGAGGGCCTGATGCTGATCTGACCATCTAAAACATTAGGGGTGAGGGTCTGCTGCGGATCTGACCATCTAAAACATTAGGGGTGAGGGTCTGCTGCTGAGCTGACCCTCTAAAACATTAGGGGCGAGGGCCTGCTGCTGATCTGACCATCTAAAACATTAGAGGTGAGGGTCTGCTGCTGATCTGACCTTCTAAAACATTATGGGTGTGTGCCTGCTGGTGACCCTCTAAAACATTAGGGGTGAGGGTCTGCTGCTGAGTTGACCCTCTAAAACATTAGGAGCGAGGGCAGCCTAATAAGCATGTTGATATGATGGAGGAGGAGGACAAGAAAAGGAAGATTGAACCATATAGCCTTTTTGTGGTGGAAGCGGTGCATGGGAATACAGTGTATTCAATACACCATAAAATCCACATTTAGAGTGCCTTTATGCCTGGTGGAGTAGAGAAGTCAGGGGCAATCCAGGCCTTGTTCATTTTGAACCTGTCATCATTTTCAGTTGACAGGCGGATGCGCTTATCAGTTATTATGCCCCCAGAAGCAATAAATACCCGCCCCGACAAAACGCTGGCGGCAGGGCAGGCCAGCACCTCCAAGGCGTAGAGCGCCAGTTCGTGGCACGTGTCCAGCTTGGACACCCAATAGATGTGAGGCACAGAGGGATCACTGAGGACACTGACACAGTCTGCTATGTACTCCTTCACCATCTTCCAAAACGTTTCTCTCCTTGTGACACTAGGCCACGCATCAGGGTGAGGGTGCTGGCGGGGTGCCATGAAACTATCCCAGGCCTTGGAGAGTGTTGCCCTGCCTCTTTTGGAACTGCTGTGTGTTCCCCTCGTCTCCCCTCATCGGTTACCCAAGGAACTGCGTACTCTGCCGCCAGCATTGTCAGCTGGAAATTTTTTGAGCAATTTTTCCACAAGGACCTTCTGGTATTGCACCATTTTGCTAGTCCTCTCCACCACAGGAATTAGAGATGAGAAGTTCTTTTTGTAGTGGGGGTTGAGAAGGGTGAACAACCAGTAATCGGTGTTGGCCAAAATGCGTATAACGCGAGGTTCATGGGAAAGGCAGCATAACATAAAGTTAGTCATGTGGGCCAGAGTCAAAACAGACAAGACTTCGCTGTCCTCATCAGCAGGATGACTATCTTTCGCCTCATACTCTTCCTCCTCTTCATCCCATCCACGCTGAATAGATGGAATAAACCTGCTATGGGTACTTACCTCTGTAGCGGAGGCAATTGTCTCCTGCTCCTCCTCCTCATCATCATCCAATTCGTGCTCAGAAGACGAACTGAGGGTGGCCTGGCTATCACCCTGTGTACTGTCATCCCCCATTTCCACCTTTTTCCACTTGCAAAGCGTCCTCCTTTATTGTGAGCAGCGAGCTCGACACAGAAGTGGGATGGTTACGCTGATAATAGCGGCATCGCCGCTCACCATCTGTGTTGATTCCTCAAAGTTGAGTAAAACCTCACAGAGGTCAGACATATATGCCCACTCGTTGCTTGTGAAGAGCAGATGCTGACTGGAAAGGCGACGACCATGTTGCAGCTGGTATTCCACAACTGCCCTCTAGTGCTCACAAAGCCTGGCCAACATGTGGAACGTGGAGTTCCAGCGCATGCTCACGTCGCACAACAGTCGGTGAGCTGGCAATTGCAAGCGCTGCTGCAGCGTTACCAGACCGGCGGCAGCTACAGATGACTTTCAGAAATGAGCACACACACGGTGCACCTTCACCAGTAGCTCAGACACATTGGAGTAGGTTTTGAGAAACCCCTGAACCACTAAGTTGAACACGTGCACTAGGCATGGTATGTGTGTGAGCTTGCCGAGCTCCAAAGCCGCCACCAAGTTACGGCCGGTTATCAGACACAACCATGCCTGGTTGTAGGTTGTACAGCTCAGTCTGGTTCCTTATACCCTACCACAGTTCTGCGGCGGTGTGCTGTTTGTCACCTATGCAAATACGTTTCAGCGCGGCCTGTTGCCGCTACCCCACTGCAGTGCTACACAGCTTCCAGCTACTGACTGATGGCTGACTGGTGCTGCAAGATGAGAATTCAGAGGTGAAAGTGGAGGAGGAGATGGAGGAGGAGAAGGGGGGTTGCAGCCACTAATATAGGTGGTGGCGGAAATCCTGATGGAAGTAGGGCCCGCAAACCTTAGCGTCAGAAGCACCTATGCCATCCCAGGGTACGAGTCGCTCCCAGCATCCACAACCTTCACCCAGTGTGCCATCAGGGATATGTAGCGTCCCTGGCCAAAAGCACTTGTCCATGTGTCAGTCGTTAAGTGGACCTTACCAAAAACTGCATTGGTCAGGGCACAGGTGATTTTACAGGAAACATGCTGGTATAAGGCGGGGATGGCACACTGGGAAAAATAGTGGAGGCTGGGGACTGAGTAACGAGGGACCGCCGCCGCCATAAGGCTGCGGAAAGCCTCAGTGTCCACAAGCCTAAATGGCAACATTTTCAATGTAAGCAATTTGGAAAGGTGCGCATTTAGTGCTATGGCCTGTGGGTGGGTGGCTGGGTATTTGCGCTTTTGTTCAAAGGCCTGGGAGGAAGGAGGATCAGGGTGAGGATTCTGTTGACCAGACTCTTGGCTACTGAGACTGGACTTTGTGGAAGACAGGGTGGTGCTTAACCGACTGGAAGCATTATCTGCTGCAATCCAACCAACCACCTGGTCGCACTAGTGTAACTTCGACAGTGGTGTCCTGCGCCGCCCTGCAAACTGGGACATGAAGCTAGGTATTGTGGATCAGTGTGTTTCTTGTGCTCTGGCAGCAGACACAGTTTAACCGTGCCCAGGGCCACGGCCTCTGCGTGCACCATCAGCAGAACGGCCACTTCCCCGTTCCTTACTACTCGCCTTGAGCACATTAAATGGTATATATGCTTGCAAGTATGTCACACGTACAGTAGCGCAGGTTTTGTAGGTGTATGCGGAAATAAATTACACTGAATGTCACAGATATTTAGGATGCACAAACGTTATACAAGAGTTGTAGCGCAGGTAATGTCGCTGTGACCAGCGGCTAAGAGAAAAATTACACTGAATGTCACAGATATTTAGGATGCGCAAACGTTATACAGTAGATGTAGCGCAGGTAATGTCGTTGTCAAAAGCGGCTAAGAAAAAAATTACACTGAATGTCATGGAGAACTGGCTGACTTCTCGGTCGGTTACAGGTTCTACAGTAGGGACGGGCTGCACTTTAATGGCGGGAAGGGGGGGGGGGGGTGCAACTGCCCAGGGGGAAAAAATGGTTATAGTAATAGTAATAGTAATTTAAAGTGTATTTTCACAAATGCCAGAAGTCTAGCTAGAAAAATGGGGGAGCTGGAGGCAATGGTGCTAGAAGAACACATAGATATAGTTGGTGAGGCTGAGACATGGTTGGACTCTTCGCTAGTGATGATCGAGCATGCTCAGCCGAGTCCCACATGTGCTCGAGCGCCATGCTCAAGTCTCCTCCCCGGACGTTTGGCGCCTTCTAAGCAGCCAATAAACATGCTGGTAGGTATTGCCATCACTGTAATGCTATTAGCCATGTTTTCTACTGGCATTACAGTGATTGGCTGGCCGGAACACGTCATCGGGTGCTATATAGCACCTGGCCATGCGGGTTCGGCTCATTGTGAGTCAGGGAGAGCTGCTGTTAGAAAGGGACAGAGCGAGCGTAGAGCAAATTTGATCTCAAACATTTCAGAGACCGAAAAGTCCCTTTAAGGACTATTGTTAGAGGTGGCAGCAAAATTTATTTTGGGGGAATTATTTTTTTGTGTCAGGGCGACCGTTAGTGACATTCATTTTCTGTATTATACAAACTCTGCTTGCTGTGACCAGTGAGAAGCAAATCAGCACTGATATCTAGGCCGTGTGTGACGCCTATATTTAATCCAAATTGCAGTTACAGTCAGTTTCTGTATTATACAAACGCTACTTGCTGTGACCAGTGAGAATCAAATCAGCACTGATATCTAGGCGGTGTGTGATGCCTATATTTAATCCAAATTGCGGTTACAGTCAGTTTCTGTATTATACAAACTCTGCTTGCTGTGACCAGTGAGAAGCAGATCAGCACTGATATCTAGGCCGTGTGTGACGCCTATATTTAATCCAAATTGCAGTTACAGTCAGTTTCTGTATTATACAAACTCTGCTTGCTGTGACCAGTGAGAAGCAAATCAGCACTGATATCTAGGCCGTGTGTGACGCCTATATTTGATCCAAATTGCAGTTACAGTCAGTTTCTGTATTATACAAACTCTGCTTGCTGTGACCAGTGAGAAGCAAATCAGCACTGATATCTAGGCCGTGTGTGACGCCTATATTTAATCCAAATATCAGTGACATCCAGTGTCAATATGAAGAAGGCGAGTATTAAGGGACGGGGAGGTGGACGTGATGGTTCACGCAGAGGCCGTGGCTCAGGGCGCATTGCAATTGTGCCTGCTGCCAGAGCACAAGGAAAACAGTCATCCACGATACCTAGCTTTATGTCCCTGTTTGAAGACAACACTCTTGAAGTCAGAAGAGTGAGACCAGGTGGTCGGTTGGATTGCAGCAGATAATGCTTCCACTGGGTTAAGCACCACCCTGTCTTCCACCAAGTCCAGTCTCAGTAGCCAACAGTCTGGTCAACAACACAATCCTCACCCTGATCATCCTTCCTCCCACCATGTAGAGTCTGGCCAAACAAGCGATCCGGTACTCGGATGTTCCAAGGAGCTATTTTCACCCCCATCACTTAATTTGGCCCTCTCCCCAAGCACTCTTGAAGAGGGACATGAGATCTTGTGCCCTGATTCTCAACCTCTAGAGCCTTCACACTCACAAGATGATGTGTTTAAGGAGGTGTCACGGAATGTGTACAGGTAACAAGGCAAAGCAACATGTATAAACGACTCGCTGGATCCGAAAACTAAGGAACCAAGGGAGACCTCTGCAGAAGACCTGGCACTTTCCCTGGCTGCTCAGCCTATGCAAAGATCCTAATGGTGGAGGTTTGCATATCCACGAACCTTGACTATAAAGCCCTGAGCACCCTACTATAGTGAGGGGACACGACCACCGGCTCCCTACACAAGACACGGAGGGAGTCAGGGTCATCTGGGATCCAGCAAACAGATATTAACATATAAAAGTACACTTAGCTTTGAAGCAAACAGGAGGACAGATCAGCGTGCACACACACTCCAGGAAGAAATATAAGCCGCCCAGAAAAGCATTCTGGGGAGGCATTTAAAGGGAAGCAATTAAGACATGACAGCTGAGAGAGGCTGACGAGAGGAGGAGCTGAATACCACAACACCGAAATTCAAGGAGGAGGTTCTGAAAGGCCTCTGTCAGAGCTTCTCAGCTGTCTGGTTGTGACAGTACCCCTCCCTCTACGAGTGGACTCCGGACACTCAGAGCCCACCTTCTCAGGATGGGACCTATGGAATGCCCTGATGAGACGAGAGGCCTTAATGTCCGTCACTGGGACCCACATCCTCTCCTCAGGACCATACCCCTCCCACTGAACAAGGTACTGAAGAGAACCGCGGACAAGACGAGAATCCACAATCCTAGAGACCTGAAATTCAAGATTCCCATCAACCATAATCGGAGGAGGAGGCAAAGGCGAGGGTACAATGGGTTGAACATAAGGTTTCAATAAGGACTTATGAAAAACATTATGGATCTTCCAAGTCTGAGGAAGATCAAGACGGTATGCAACAGGATTGATGACAGACAGGATTTTGTAAGGCCCAATAAACCTAGGACCCAACTTCCAGGAGGGAACCTTCAATTTGATATTCTTGGTAGACAACCACACCAGATCACCAACATTCAGGTCCGGACCAAGCACACGTCTCTTATCAGCCACACGCTTATATCTCTCACTCATGCTCTTTAGATTATCTTGAATCTTTTGCCAAATAGATGACAAAGACGAGGAGAATCTGTCCTCATCAGGTAAACCAGAAGACCCCTCTCCCGAGAAAGTCCCAAACTGTGGATGAAACCCATATGCACCAAAAAATGGTGACTTATCAGAGGACTCCTGACGACGGTTATTTAAAGCAAACTCAGCAAGGGACAAAAAAGAACACCAATCCTCTTGATTCTCCGCCACAAAACAACGCAGATATGTCTCCAGATTCTGATTGACGCGCTCTGTCTGGCCATTCGACTGCGGGTGGAAAGCAGAAGAGAATGACAACCGAACCCCCAAGCGAGAACAGAAAGCCTTCCAGAATCTGGAAACAAACTGCGTGCCCCTATCAGAGACTATGTCTGAAGGAATACCGTGCAACTTGACAATGTGATCAACAAATGCCTGCGCCAGCGTCTTAGCATTGGGCAAACCAGGAAAAGGGATGAAATGCACCATTTTGCTAAAACGGTCCACCACCACCAGAATCACAGTCTTCCCCGAGGAACGAGGCAGGTCCGTGATAAAGTCCATGGACAGATGTGTCCAAGGACGGGAAGGAATGGGTAAGGGAAGGAGAGGACCTGATGGCCGTGAATGAGGGACCTTGGCACGAGCGCAAGTCTCGCAGGCTGCCACAAAACCCTCAACCGACTTACGAAGCGCAGGCCACCAGAATCTCCGAGCGATGAGATCCAGTGTGGCTCTTACCCCCGGGTGCCCAGCAAGGACCGTATCGTGGTGTTCTTTAAAAATCTTGTGTCTTAAAGCGAGAGGCACAAACAACCTCCCAGGAGGACAAAGATCAGGAGCCTCTGACTGGGCTGCCTGCACCTCTGCCTCCAATTCAGGAAAAAGAGCAGAGACCACCACACCTTCAGCCAAAATGGGACCCGGGTCTTCAAAATTCCCGCCTCCCGGAAAACAACGTGACAGGGCATCTGCCTTCACATTCTTAACTCCAGGGCGGAACGTGACAACAAAATTAAACCTAGAAAAGAACAACGACCATCTGGCCTGTCTCGGGTTCAGACGCTTGGCTGACTCCAAGTAGGCCAGATTTTTATGGTCAGTAAATACGGTAATAGGGTGTCTGGCCCCCTCTAGCCAATGGCGCCATTCCTCAAAAGCCAACTTGATGGCCAACAATTCCCTATCTCCCACATCGTAATTTCTCTCTGCGGAGGAGAGTTTTCTTGAGAAAAAGGCACACGGTCGCCAATTGGCAGGAGAGGAACCCTGAGACAAGACCGCCCCCACACCCACCTCAGAAGCATCAACCTCAACTATGAAGGGTAATGAAACATCAGGTTGCACCAAGATGGGAGCGGAAGCAAAACTCTCCTTGATATCAGAAAAGGCCTTACGCGCCTCTACTGACCAAGAAGAAAAATCTACCCCCTTTCTGGTCATATCAGTGAGTGGTTTAACAATAGAGGAATAATTCAAAATGAACTTCCTGTAATAATTGGCAAAGCCCAAAAAACGCATCAGCGCCTTTTGATTCTCAGGAAGCTCCCACTCAAGCACAGCGCGGACCTTCTCGGGGTCCATGCGAAAACCAGAAGCGGAGAGAAGAAACCCCAGAAATTGAATTTCTGGAACCGCAAACACACATTTTTCCAGTTTCGCATATAATTTATTCTCCCGCAGGATGAGCAAGACCTGACGTAAATGTTCCTTATGAGTTTTGAAATCGGGAGAAAAAATCAAAATGTCATCCAAATACACTAATACAAATTTTCCTATCAAATGATAAAAAATGCTGTTCACGAAATGCTGAAAAACGGCTGGGGCATTCATCAACCCAAAAGGCATAACCAAATTCTCAAAATGGCCCTCAGGGGTATTGAAGGCCGTCTTCCATTCGTCCCCTTCTCTGACCCTGACCAGGTTGTATGCCCCTCTTAAATCTAATTTGGAAAAGACTTTAGCCCCAACAACCTGGTTAAACAGGTCCGGGATCAGAGGAAGCGGATAAGGGTCACGAATTGTGATATTGTTCAGCTCCCTGAAATCCAGACAAGGTCTTAAAGAACCATCTTTTTTCTTAACAAAGAAAAAACCAGCGGCAACAGGTGACTTTGAGGGTCGTATGTGTCCCTTTCTCAGACTCTCAGAGATATAAGCACGCATAGCGATCCTCTCAGGTTGGGAAAGATTGTATAAACGAGATTTAGGCAGCTTGGCGCCTGGGATGAGATTAATAGGGCAATCGTACTCCCTGTGCGGGGGCAAATCCTGAACTCCACTCTCAGAGAAGACATCCGAAAATTCAGAGAGAAAAGATGGTACAGTCTTAGTAGCAACCTCAGAAACAGATGTCATGAGGCAATTCTCTCTGCAAAAGTCACTCCAACCATTTATTTGCTTCGCTTGCCAATCAATGGTGGGGTTATGTTTAGTGAGCCAGGGTAGCCCCAACACTAGAGGAGTCGGCAAACCGCTAAGGACGAAACATGACACATCCTCAACATGAGCATCACTCACAATTAAACGGATATTGTGAACTATGCCCTTTAATGACTTCTGAGAAAGTGGAGCGGAATCGATAGAAAACACAGGAATATCCTTTCTCAAAGCGCACACCTGGAAACCATGAGTTATCGCAAAGTGATTATCAATGAGATTGACCGCTGCTCCACTATCCACAAAAATCTCACAAAAAATGTTCTTGCTCTCTAGCGCCACCCTAGCCGGCAGGACAAAACGGGAACTACAAGCAAACGGAAAATCTTCAATTTCCGCCTCAATCCTGCCAATAGTAACAGACGGAACATTTTTCAAAGATTTTTTCCTCTTTGTTTCTTTATTATACCCAGAGAACTGCCTGAATCTCCTAGAGGGACAAATATTTGCCAAATGATTAATACCTCCACAACAAAAACAAACCCTCTCATGCGGGCTGAATCTTCTATTGTCAGAAGCAATCAACCCCAGCTGCATGGGCTCCTGCTCAGAAGGGGCTGACAGCGACTGAGACCCCTGCGCAGAGAATGGGACCGCTGCACAGTCCTGGGACCGAGTATGACAGGAAAGAGAGATCTCTCCTCTCTCTCTAAGACGCCTGTCAATACGAACGGCCTGAGACATAGCAGAGTCCAAAGAAATAGGCCTTTCATGAAAGGCAAATGCATCTTTCAATCCCTCTGAAAGACCATGGCAAAATTGACTTCGGAGTGCAGCATCATTCCAACCAGTCTCAGCTGCCCAACTCCGAAATTCTGAGCAGTATATTTCTGCGGATTGTTTACCCTGGCATAATAGACGTAGTCTAGACTCCGCCAGAGCAATACGATCCGGATCATCATATATCTGACCCAGGGCTAAAAAGAATTCATCCACTGAACGGAGGGGCCGTGCCCCCTCCGGCAGCGAAAAGGCCCAGGACTGAGCGTTACCCCTGAGCAGCGATATAATGATCCCCACCCTCCGTTCCTCATCACCAGAAGAATGGGGAAGAAGGCGAAAATGGAGTTTGCAAGCCTCTCTAAAACGCACAAAATTCTCACTACCCCCGGAGAACGTATCCGGGAGCGAGATCTTAGGCTCAGAACAAGCTCCATGAACGCAAGCTGAACCGGTCACTTGAAGCTGAGACAAAGTCTTACGGAGGTCAGCTACCTCCAATGAAAGACCCTGGAAGCGTTCAGCCAAAAGTGAAACCGGATCCATGCTTAAGACGGTTTTGGCGGCTTATAATGTCACGGAATGTGTACAGGTAACAAGGCAAAGCAACATGTATAAACGACTCGCTGGATCCGAAAACTAAGGAACCAAGGGAGACCTCTGCAGAAGACCTGGCACTTTCCCTGGCTGCTCAGCCTATGCAAAGATCCTAATGGTGGAGGTTTGCATATCCACGAACCTTGACTATAAAGCCCTGAGCACCCTACTATAGTGAGGGGACACGACCACCGGCTCCCTACACAAGACACGGAGGGAGTCAGGGTCATCTGGGATCCAGCAAACAGATATTAACATATAAAAGTACACTTAGCTTTGAAGCAAACAGGAGGACAGATCAGCGTGCACACACACTCCAGGAAGAAATATAAGCCGCCCAGAAAAGCATTCTGGGGAGGCATTTAAAGGGAAGCAATTAAGACATGACAGCTGAGAGAGGCTGACGAGAGGAGGAGCTGAATACCACAACACCGAAATTCAAGGAGGAGGTTCTGAAAGGCCTCTGTCAGAGCTTCTCAGCTGTCTGGTTGTGACAGGAGGTGGATGATGACGAGACACAGTTGCCATCAAGTCAACCATAATTACTGTCTGCAGAGGTTGATGAAGAGGATGATATACCGTAGTCAATCACTGAAGTTGTGTTGGGGTCAGCAAATGAGGAGGATGATCGGAGTAGGGAAGTTGAAGAGGACTTGGTGGACAATGAGGTCACTGACCCAACATGGGAAGGCGGAAACGTGAGCGAGGACAGCAGTCCCGAGGGGGAGCGATCTGCAGCACCGCAACAAGCTGGAAGAGGCAGTGGGGTGGCAACAGGGAGAAGGCGGGCCATGCCAAACAGGCCCGCAAGTGTTCCACGGAGCACCCCCTTGCGGAAATCTCCCTTGCCAAGGGGTAGGTGTTCCGCGGTATGGCGCTTTTTTGCAGAAAGTGCAGATGACAAAAGAATAGTAGTTTGCAACCTGTGCCACACCAAAATGACCGAGGTGTGAACAGTACCAACCTCACCACCACCAGCATGATCTGCCACATGGCAGCCAAGCACCGCACTAATAAGTGGGAGGAACGCCTGGGTCCACAATCTGTGTCCGCGGGTCACACCACTGCCTCCTCTTACCCTATGTTGGGTGACGACCAATTGCCTGTCGAAGCCGCAGGCCCGGATTCCTCCCGCGCTGCACCTGTACCGTCGCAAGCACCATCAGCAACCACATCCACTTCCCTGTCCCAGCACAGCATCCAAATGTCTTTACCCCAGGCATTTGAATGCAAGTGCAAATACCCAGCCACCCACCCACAGTCCATGGCACTAACCACCCAACTTTCTAAGTTACTGGCGGTTAAAATGTTGCCATTTAGGCTTGTGCACATTGAGGCCTTTCACGGCCTGATGTCAGCGGCCGTCCCTCGGTACTCAGTCCCCAGCCACGACTATTTTTCGCGGTGTGCCGTCCCCGCCTTACACCAGCATGTGTCTGCTAACATCACCGTGCCCTGACCAACGCAGTTACTGCTAAGGTCCACCTAACGACTGACACATGGACAAGTGCTTGTGGCCAGGGATGCTACATTTCCCTGACGGCACACTGGGTGAACGTGGTGGAGGCTGGGAGCGACTTGTACTCTGGGATGGCACAAGTGCTACCGACGCCCAGGATTGCGGGCCCTACTTCCATCAGGGTTACTGCCAGCACCTATGTAAGTGGCTCCGCTTCCACTTCCACCTCCGAATTCTCCGCGTGCAGCACCTGTCAGCCATCAGCTGGTAGCTGGAAGCAGTGTAGCACCTCTGTGGGGATGCGTCAATAGGCCGTGCTGAAGATGATATACTTAGGGGATAAACAGCACACCGCCACAGAGCTGTGGCAGGGGATAAGAGACCAGACTGAGCTGTGGCTCTCGCCACTCAACCTGCAACCAGGCATGGTTGTGTGTGATAATGGGCGTAACTTGGTGGCGGCTTTGGAGCTCGGCAAGCTCACACACATCCCATACCTAGCCCACGTCTTTCACTAGTGGTTCAGCGGTTTCTGAAAACCTACCCCAATTTGCCCGAGCTACTGGTGAAGGTGCGCCGCGTGTGTGCACATTTCCGCAATTCATCAACAGCTTCAGCCGGTCTGTTGACGCTGCAGCAGCGGTTGAAATTGCCAGCTCACCGGCTATTGTGCGACGTGAGCACGCGCTGGAACTCCACGTTAAACATGTTGGACAGGCTTTGTGAGAAGCAAAAGGCAGTAATAGAATACCAGCAGCAGCACGGTCATCGCCTTTCCAGTCAGCTTCTGATGACGACAGCGAAGTCTTGCCCACTGGTACTCTGGCACACATGGCTGACTTCATGTTAGGCTGCCTTTCCCGTGACCCTCATGTTATACGCATTTTAGATAACAAGGATTACTGGGTGTTCACCCTTCTGGACCCCCGCTACAAAGAGAACTTCTCATCTCTCATTCCTCCGGTGGAGAGGACGAGCAAAATGGTGCTATACCAGAAGTTCCTTGTTGACAGATTGCTGCAAAAATTTATATCTGACAGCGCTGGTAGCAGAGTCCGTACTTCCTTGGGAAACCGAGGTGGGAAGACAAGGGCAACACACAGCACTTCCAGCAAAGGCAGGGCAACACTCTCCAAGGCTTGGGACAGTTTTATGACACCCCGCCAGCATCCTCAACATGATGCACGTCCTGGTGTCACAAGTAGGGAAAAGTTTTGGAAGATGGTGAAGGAGTACATAGCAGACCGTGTCAGCGTCCTCAGTGATCCCTCAGTGCCTTACAACTACTGGGTGTCCAAGCTGGACACGTGGCACAAACTGGCGCTCTACGCCTTGGAGATGCTGGTCTGCCCTGCCGCCAGCGTTTTGTCTGATCGGGTATTTAGTGCTGCTGGTGGCATTATAACAGATAAGCGTATCCGGCTGTCAACTGAAAATGCTGACAGGTTGACTCTTATAAAAAATGAATAAGGCCTGGATTGCCCCTGACTTCTCCACTCCACCAGAGGAACGCCACGACTGAACATAAAGGCACTTTAAATGTGTTGTTTAGAATGTAATGAATACTCTGTATTCCCATGCACCCCTTCCACCACAAAAAAGGGTATATGGTTGAATCTTCCTTTTCTCATCCTCCTCCTCCTCGTCCATCATATCTACATGCTTAATTGTCGCATATAATGCCATCGTGTATATGTCTTTTTCGGATGGTCAGCTCACCCGCAGGCCCTCACATAAATAATGTTTTCGATGGTCAGCTCACCCTCAGGCCCTCGCATATAATTTTTGGATTGTCAGCTCACCTGCAGGCCCTCGCATGAATAATGTTTTCGATGGTCAGCTCACCCGCAGGCCCTCGCATATAATTTTTGGGATGGTCAGCTCACCAGCAGGCCCTCACCCATAATGTTTTAGATGGTCAGCTCACCAGCAGGCCCTCATCCATAATGTTTTAGATGGTCAGTTCACCTGCAGGCCCTTGCCCATAATGTTTTAGATGGTCAGCTCACCAGAAGGCCCTCACCCATAATGTTTTAGATGGTCAGCTCACCAGCAGGCTCTCACCCATAATGTTTTAGATGGTCAGCTCACCAGCAGACCCTCACCCATAATGTTTTAGATGTTCAGCTCAGCTGAAGACACTCACCCCTAGTGTTTTAGTGGGTCACCAGCAGGCCATCAATCATACTTTACCTCTCCTGTATAACGTTTCCTCATCCTAAATACCTATGACATTCCCTGTAATTTTTTTGTACTCGTTCCAATGACAGGCTCTCTTAAGAGTCCTGTATTGTTATTTATCGTCACTACCTCCCTGAGTCGGTACTGGGAAATTTGCGCGCCCCTACCTGCCTTTCTTGGAAGTGGTAGCCGTGGCCATCCCTCAGGCTCCCTCTCCGGAAGCGAACCCTGATTCCCCATTACCCGTGGTCACCATGGTAGGAGCAAAAAAGAACATCGAAAGTTGATAGAGCAGACATCCGAATAAATCGTCAACATCACAGGGACGTGCGATCAGCTTAGAAGTTATCTAGAGTTAACAAAGCGGCAGCAGGCCCTCACCTACAATTTTTTACACGGTCAGCTCAACGCACGTTCCTATTCCAAGTTCATTATCATCAGATGATAGTCTGGTCAACACAATCGTAATCACCGGGGGTCACGTAACTAATTAGCATGGAGGAGTGTCTTTGGTTTTCGGAATGAACCACACAAATCGTCTCGATCTACACGTTCAAAACGGCCATGCACCACCACCCACATAATCACGAAACAGGTATCTATCTGTCAATCCTTTCCGTGTCCGGGCCGGGTGAGGCTTCCCGTGCGTAGTCAAATTAGGCCCCAGGCTCCCCTCCATCAATTAGTTTAAGTTTCAGCTTTGCAACCATACTCCACCAAGAACCCAAAGACTTTAGTTTCCCAGAAAATGCTCGGTGGGAAATGGGAATAACGCTGTGGGGGATCGTCTTCAAACCTCCAACTTAAGTTGTTGATTAATGAAAACGTTTGTGGCAACAAAGGTTTCGGCTGTGGCTCGGCTTGCGCCAGCACAAGAATTTCACCTCTACAGGTACAATACGGATGCCACTGGCCGTTCCTCTTCCAATGAGTTCAGTTTGATCGTCCAAGAATCCGGTCAACACAATTGAAACCACTGGCCGTCCCTCTTAGTCATGGCCCCAGTTGCGAAAATCACGATTTTTTTTCCGGAACTTGCTCTTTATATAAAAGTAAATATACAGGAAAGAATGTTTCCTAACAATTTTTCATTTAAAATCGCTTTTATCTTTGGTTTTGTGAGTTTTATGGTCAATCTGTAAAAGTGGCGTACAACTCGGGCAACATCGTTACCAGCAGCGACATTGTAGTCCAAGATGCATCCAGACATCCTCCTCATGCTGTCCCGGACCTATTTCGGTGGTGTTTCCATCCATTTCTGACCTTTTCCTATGAACCAGGCACCCTCCCCTCTTCAGAGCAGGGGGTGCCTGGTTTAATGCCTGGGTCCTCCCATTGACTTCTATAGGGCTCGGGTGCTTAGTAGAGCACCCGAGCATCCCGGCTTGCTCAGGCAGAGCACCCGAGCATCGGGGTGCTCGATCATCACTACTCTTTGCATGACTGAGCTGTTAATATTAAGGGTTTTACACTATTTAGGAAAGACTGGGTCAATAAGAAAGGTGGTGGTGTGTGCCTGTATGTGAGGAGTGATCTGAAGACAAGTGTGAAAGAGGCAATTGTGGGTGCGAATGGTGAGGATGTGGAAACCTTTTTGGTGGAAGTTCAAAGGGACATAAACACTGAAAAAATAATACTTGGTGTAATCTTTAGACCCCCTAACATCACAGAAGAGATAGGAACAATACAAATCTGAGGAGTCAGCTATAGCGTTTGACGATTACAAAGGGCCTAATAAAATCTGTAAAAAGGAGATCAAATTTAGCAAAAATACAAAACGAACAGCAGGTAGCAAAAGAGAGCAAAACAAAGCCCCAAAAATTCTTTAAATATATAAATGCTAAAAAACCTAGGTCTGAGCAGGTAGGTCTACTAACTAATGGTAAAAGGGGGTAGTCACTGAAGATAAGGAAAAGGCATAGTTACTAAATGGTTTTATTAGCTCTATATATACAAATGAAGAGAAAGCAGCTGATGTGGCGCCGGGGCTGTTAGTACATCCAGTGATATAAAGTACAGACCAAAAGTTTGGACACACCTTCTCATTCAAAGAGTTTTCTTTGTTTTCATGACTATGAAAATTGTAGATTCACACTGAAGGCATCAAAACTATGAAATAACACATGTGGAATTATATACGTAACAAAAAAGTGTGAAACAACTGAAAATATGTCATATTCTAGGTTCTTTAAAGTAGCCACCTTTTGCTTTGATTACTGCTTTGCACACTCTTGGCATTCTCTTGGTCACCTGTATGCGGCCCGAGGAAGCGCGATCCCACGCGCGAAACGGCCGTCGCCGCCTGCAATAGCGTGTCCGCCCCTGGAACTACTATGTTATTTCTTCTAAGGAAGCTTCAATAAAGCAGCAATATTTCGTCTACTCCGGTGAGTGCCGCGACTATTTTACTTCTTCTCTCCTCATCATAATACAAATTCGAACAGTCTATTCAGTAGGACTATCAGCTGTGTATCCACCTGACTTCTCCACAAGGCAACTGATGGTCCCAACCCCATTTATAAGGCAAGAAATCCCACTTATTAAACCTGACAGGGCACACCTGTGAAGTGAAAACCATTTCAGATGACTACCTCTTGAAGCTCAACAAGAGAATGCCAAGAGTGTGCAAAGCAGTAATCAAAGCAAACGGTGGCTACTTTGAAGAACCTAGAATATGACATATTTTCAGTTGTTTCACACTTTTTTGTTATGTATATAATTCATGATCAACTTGGCAAATGAGGTTCATTGTGGACAAATGTAAAGTTCTGTATCTTGGTAGTAATAATCTCTGTGCTTCATATGTCCTAGGTGATGTAGCACTGAGAGAGTCACTTATAGAGAAGGATTTGGGTGTCCTTGTGGATGGTAAATAAAATTACAGCATACAATGTCAATCAGCTGCTTCTTAGGCCACCAGGATATTGTCATGCATTAAAGAAGGCATGGACTGGCGGGGCAGGGATGTAATATTACCACTTTACAAAGCATTGGTGCGGCCTCATCTGGAATATGCAGTTCAGTTCTGGGCACCAGTACATAGAAAGGATGCACTGCAGCTAGAAAAAGTACAGAAGAGAGCAACTAAACTGATAAGGGGAATGGACAGTCTTAGTTATGAAGAAAGATTAAAATAATTGAATGTATTTAGTCTTGAGAAGAGACGTCTAAATGGGACATGATTAACCTATACAAATATATAAATGGGCCATACAAAAAATATGGTGAAAAGCTGTTCTATATAAAATGCGCTCAAAAGAGAAGAGGGCACTGCCTCCGATGGGAGATGAAAAAGTTCCGTCTATGGAAGCATCAAAGCTTCTTTACTGTAGAAACTGTGAAGCTGTGGAATAGACTTCCTCAGGACGTGGTCACAGCAGGAACAGTAGACAGTTTCAAAAATGGTTTAGACGAATTCTTAAAAGTAAAAAACATTAATGCTTTTTATATATATATATATATATATATATATATTGCAGCCAGATAAAACAATAGTCCTTAAAAGGACTTTTGGGTCTCTAACACCTTTTAACAGTAAACCCTGCCTGAAACAAAAAACTATTCTATCTATTCTCCACTATCTACAACTATTCTATTCTACACTATCTGTCCCTTCTGCTGCAGCTCTCCCTGACTAAGACTGAGCCGAACCACGTGTCATCAGTGCTATATGAGCACCCGATGACGCGTTCCCGCCAGCCAATCACTGTAAACTGTAATGCCAGTAACCAACATGGATACGCCATTACAGTGAGTGCCAGTACTTCCCCGCATGTTTATTGGCAAACATGCGGGGAGGAGATTCAAGCATTACGCTCAAGCACACGTGGTGTTCGGCCGAGCATGCTCGCCCAGCACTACTGTATGTCACTATTAGGCTCAGTTCCCAATTCACTTCTTTGGTCAGTTACAATTCAAAAACACAGAACATGTGCAGATCTTTTCAGAATACCTTATCTGAGAATAGGATTTGCTCCTGATTTTGGCTCACCATACAGTAACTGCTGGAATTAACTGACCAAATAACTGAAGTGTGAACTCAGCCTTACAGTTCAGTGTTAGTGTCAGGGATAATATAATTAACTGTGGAGTGGCCCAAGATTCTAATATAGTGGGAACGAGCTGACTCATTTTACACGGTCTGTTGTTTCCACTTAGATTGATAGATAACCTATTTTGTTAGCCACTGATACAAGTAGTGGCACCTTGACAGAGTAGGGTGTCAGCAGTATGTTTGTGTTAACATCACTGTTTATTTTTCCCTTCTTATGATCCGTCAGAAGAACAACCCTAAAAAGACGGATCCTGTCTTTGAGCATCTGCCTTCACACGGTTAGTATTTGGTCAGTAATTTATTAGTATTTGTAAGGCAAAAACAGGACTAGGTTCAAAAAAGAGTTGCTGTGATGGAAATATTTCCATGTCTCCTGCTTTTGGCTTCTAAATCATGATGAAATCCAGATTCAAAATATTGACTGTGCGATCGAGGCCTTATGGATGTTCCAAAGACAGGATACGTGGTGTTTTTCATTTTTTGGTTCTTCTGACAGATCAGAAGGGCAAAATAAACGGTAATGTCAATAAGGCCAAACAGGGACACAAGTGGCCCCAGAACAGAGTGGTGAGGGTGGAATCAGCATAAGGAGTCGACATAGTGGACCAGTCACAGAGTGGTGAGGGTGAAAACAGCATGAGGAGTCAATGTAGTGGCCGGTGAGGGTGGAAACAGCAAGAAGAGTCAACATAGTGGCCCAGTCACAGAGTGGGGGGACAACAGCAGTGGCAGTAACAGCAAAAGATTGTGGCAGTAGTAGAAGATGGCAGCTGAGGCAGCAAGTGAGTGTCAGCATCAGAATAATGGCTAAAGCACGTGGCCAAAAGTAACGGGCCATATTTCACAATGTTCTGCTGTGGCAGCACACTGCAGTCAGAACATTACTGCCAGATTGATTTACTCCGATGCACTGGTATGTGGAAATCCTGGCTGACCCATGCCTGATTCATTTTTATAAAGATTAATCTCTCAACATTTTGTGTTGAAAGGTGAGTTCTCTTTGTGGTAACTATGCCCCCCCCCCCCTTCCCGCTGCACTAAACACCTGCTTTAATGCCACACTATTGGCTGGGCAGAAAAAAAAACTTGCCCAGAGCAAATGCGACCCATTGCAGCCACAATTCTAATTCTACTTTGGCTGCCTGGTAGTCCAAAGGATCTTGGATCTGGAATGACAGGGTGCTGTCCAAGTATGCCACCACCTGCTGGTTCAGGTTCTGCTGCATGTCTTGTTCTATAAATCAGACTGCACAACTCATACACAACCCACGGGAATATACACAGTCAGACTTGAAGCAGAGAATCTTCTTCACATTTATTTAATCACTGGGCTTGCGGTCCGACTCCAACAGTCATTCACTCCATTTCCTAGATGTCGTACGGATAGAGCTTGACATAGTGAAGTACCGCAAGTACTGTATTTCATTAATCACACATTTATTTTTATACTCACAAAGTTAAAATTGATCAACACATATAAAATCATATGGAGTATTTTTTTACACCTGGGTTTCGCTTTCGCTTGCTTCATCAGGGGTAACTCTATGTTTAAATTCCCAGCCGCCCTTTTATAATTATGTGGGCGTTATCAACATTCATCTAGCTTCACTAAAAAATGGTCTGGACTTACTTATACTCCTCCTTACTAATACACTTAAAAAACATAAAAAAAAAACAATTCATCTTAAAAGCTTATAGCTAAAATATGTTTTTTATACAAATAATTCAGTGCTTTTATTAACATTTATTCCATACTCCAATATAGTCTACCTATATGCATTATTAACCCATATAGAGAACATAACCCACCTCTTCAGACAAGCCTACAACCAGTGACCCTGCTGCCTCTATACCGCCAGGACCAACTTCACCCGCACCTACTGTGTCCATCTCCCATACCATGTAGATTGTAAGCCCTCACGGCCAGGGCCCTCTCTCCTTCTGTACCAGTTTGTAACTAGTCTTGTTTATGATTAGTGCAATTGTCTGTATTATGTATGTATACCTCTTCTCATATGTACAGCGCTATGGAATGAATGACGCTTTAATAATAAATAATAATAATTAATTTGAGCTGTGTTCACATTGCTCATAAATTGCATCTATTTAAAACACTTGAAATTGTATCTATACCTCATTTACCATTATTTAAAAGCAAGATAAATACATCATGCGGTTTATGATCAATGTGAACACAGCCCAAATTAATTATGTTTTCTATATGGGTTAATAATGCATATAGGTAGGCTATATTGGAGCATGGCATATATGTTAGTAAAAGGTCTGAATTATTTGTTTGAAAAACATGTTTTAGCTATAAGCTTTTAAGATGAATTGTTTTTTTTACGGTTTTTATGTTTTTGAAGTGTATTAGTAGAGTATAAGTAAGTCCAGACCGTTTTTTAGTGAAGCTTGATGAATGTCGATAACGCCCACATAATTATAAAAGGGCGGCTGGGAATTAAAACATAGAGTTGCTCCTGACGAAGCAAGCGAAAGCGGAACCCGGGTCGGAAAGGTTTAAAACTGAAAAAATACTCCATATGATTTTATATGTGCTGATCAGTTTTAACTTTGTGATTATAACAATAAATGTGTGATTAATGAAATACTTGCGGTACTTCACTATGTCAAGCTCTATCCGTACGACATCTAGGAAATAGAGTGAATGACTGTTGGAGTCAGACCGCAAGCCCAGTGATTAAATACATGTGAAGAAGATTCTCTGCTTCAAGTCTGACTGTGTATATTCCAGTTGGTGGTGTATGAGCTGCGCGGTCTCATTTATAGAACTTTGTACTTGTTTGAATTGGAACCTACCTCACCATAGACCTGCTGCACTCCGAGAAAGATTGCGGTTTGAGTCCTTTTTTGATCTTTGAATCAATTTAACCTGTATATCTTCTCCATATCCTGCTGCTGGCTGGTTTCTTCAGTTCTTCAGCAGAAACCTGCTCATCAGAGACTCGAGACTAAAGATACTGCTGACTAAGCTACTGCTGCTCCAGTTCCCCCACCCTTGCCTCCTCCAGCAGTCATGGCAGTGGAGAGTGAGCACAGAGGGTCCCCCTGGGCGATGGCACAACCAACATGGCTATATTCTGCCTAGGTGGTATGCGGGAGGACCACTCAGAACTGTGCCTACAGTGGAGGCTGAGGACAAAGTGGATGATAAGGAGACAGAGGAGGACATTGGCACCTGAATCACAGCAGGAGAACGCGAAAGGCAAGTTGTGCCTGGGCAGGAAACATATTTACCCAGTGGGCCTCGAACATAGGTAAAGCTCCACACGTTGGAGCTGCCATGAACTGTACCAGACACTGACAGGCTCAAGGACTGGCCCACCTTCTGGTGTATGTAAGTTTGCAGGGCTGGTACAGCTTTTTTTTTTTTAAATGGTAGTGATGGCTTTGCACTCACTATCTTGGCTCAACACAAGCCATCAGTTCTCTGAAATGTTCAGAGTCAACCACATGTGTCATCAGCTACATCATCATTCACTACTGTCTGCTCGTCACTTATGTCACCCTCACTAAACTCATGGCCGCGTTCCTGAGCGCTCTCAACACCTGCTCCCACGCGACTATCATCATTGTTACTCGCACACCTACAGGAGGAAGCAGCGGACCTCTCCTCCAAATCTGGGCTGCTGATTGTCCGAAATAGGCTCTGGGCTTGTCAGTAGCTGCTGATTGTCCTCAATAAGCTCATCCTCTCTGAAAAGCAGAGCAGAGACGGCAGACTACATTACTTGCCTTGCACAAGGAACAGCAAAGAAAAGAGGCAGGTTCAGGACAGCTGAGGACACAGAGCTTGGTCCTAGGCCATGCCAACTAAGTATGGTGTCAGAGGAACCCACCGACTCCTGGCTCTGTGTGTCTGATGTCAGTTGAGATGATGTTGAAGACTGAGTCAACTATTCAAGGACAGCGGGACTGGTCATCAACCGCTCTGGCCTGTTTCTGCGCTGCTGCTTCCACCCCCCCCCCCCCCTACTTCTGCGGCTTCTTCTGCCGGCTACATTGCTCCTAGATGGGACAAACCCAGACACTCAGCATATACACAGATATAATACAAAAATATATCTTTATTGAAATTGATAAAACAAATAAATAGATGCATATACAAGCAGAGCCCTTGTAGCACTTGGTGGATAGTTCTGCTGGAGTAGGGTTCCCACCCCTTTTACAATAGATACAAAGACTCCAGCCAACTTGTTTTATTTGCGTACAAAAGATAGTTGCTGCGGCGGAGTGACTTTTCGGCTCCTCTGTGCCTTCATCAGACTGCAGCAAAGACAAGTAAATATAAATCAGTGAGTATAGTACATATAGTACAGTATAACATGACAGCGGATACATAGCGCATGTCTATATATGCATGGTACATCCACAAACGTATACATTATGAAAAAACGTGGAATCACGGATCAAAGTTTTTAAGGAAAAAAAAAGCAAGAAAAAATGGAAAAGATAATAGTACAAATGCGTAAATACAAATGCTATATGTACTATATGTACTATACTCACTGATTTATATTTACTTGTCTTTGCTGCAGTCTGATGAAGGCACAGAGGTGCCGAAAAGTCACTCCGCCGCAGCAACTATATTTTGTACGCAAATAAAACAAGTTGCATCAAATACGACTTGGCTGGAGTCTTTGTATCTGTAATAAATACAGGTCCTTCTAAAAAAATTAGCATATTGTGATAAAGTTCATTATTTTCTGTAATGTACTGATAAACATTAGACTTTCATATATTTTAGATTCATTACACACAACTGAAGTAATTCTTGCCTTTATTGTTTTAATATTGATGATTTTGGAATACAGCTCATGAAAACCCAAAATTCTTATTTTAAAAAATTAGCATATTTAATCCGACCAATAAAAGAAAAGTGTTTTTAATACAAAAAAAGTCAACCTTCAAATAATTATGTTCAGTTATGCACTCAATACTTGATCGGGAATCCTTTTGCAGAAATGACTGCTTCAATGCGGCGTGGCATGGAGACAATCAGCCTGTGGCACTGCTGAGGTGTTATGGAGGCCCAGGATGCTTTGATAGCGGCCTGTCACGGAAGGTGTGCAGGAAACTAGAAAACACAAAATGAATATACGACTGACTGGATCCAAAACTAAGGAACAAAAAGGGAGAGCCCTGCATCAGACCTGGCTCTCTCCCTGACTGCTCAGTCTATGCGAAAATCCCAATGGTAGATGATCGCATATCCTCGTACCTCGACTGTATAACACCTGAACACCCTATAATAGTGAGGGGACACGACCACCGGCTCCCTACTCTAGATACGGAGGGAGTCAGTGTCACCTGGGATCCAGCAAACAGAAAGACACAAATAAATGAACAAAACTTATCTTGTAGAAGACTCTGAAGTAGGAACAGCATGCACACACTCCAGGAAGTTGTATAAACCGCAAAGTGATGCACTATGGGAAAAGGATTTAAAGGGATGCAATCAGTGCAACTACATGACAGCTGAGAGAGGCTAACGAGATGAGAAAATGAAAGCAAAACAAAGGAACCTCAAGGAGGAGGTTCTAGACGTCTGTCAGAGCTTCTCAGATGTCTGGTGGTGACACGGCCTTAAGCTCATCCAGAGTGTTGGGTCTTGCGTCTCTCAACTTTCTCTTCCCAATATCCCACAGATTCTCTATGGGGTTCAGGTCAGGAGAGTTGACAGGCCAATTGAGCACAGTAATACCATGGTCAGTAAACCATTTACCAGTGGTTTTGGCACTGTGAGCAGGTGCCAGGTTGTGCTGAAAAATGAAATCTTCATCTCCATAAAGCTTTTCAGCAGATGGAAGCATGAAGTCAGGGCCGGCCTTAGGTGTTCAGGCGCCCTGTGCGAGATAACCTTGTGGCGCCCCCCCCCCCCCCCAAAAAAAAAAAAACACTGCTTGTTGCTGGCATCATGGCATAGGCTGGCTGACTATCCAACCAAGTAGTTACCAGCCCTCACACCCCAAAGGCCGGTGTAATGTTATACTTCCCTAGTTCGTGAGATTTCCCTACCCTCGTCACTTCCGGTCGCACCGGACATGACGTGAGGAGGTGTGCCGCGCAGGCGCACAACGACAGGTTAGGGAAATTTCACAGCAGAGTGCGCATGCGCCAGGAGCCTCGCCGGCGGTTAGGGTAGGGAAAAACTATGGGCCAATGCGCAGGCGCAGTGATCGGATGGATGTTCTCAGCTGAACACCGGCCGACACTGCGCATGCATCGGGAGCCTCACCAGCGGTTAGGGAAGGGAAAAATTACGTACGGGCCAGTGCTTTTTCCCTACCCTAACCGCTGGTGAGGCTCCCAGCGCATGCGCAGTGTCGGCCGGTGTCCAGCTGAGAAAATTCGTTTCCAATGTAGTATTAATAACTAAACAATTAAATAATAAACATATTGCATTGTCTACTTACCGCCAGGACAATTAGATGATCTGGACTCTGGCTGCAGTCTGGCTCTGGGGACTCCATTGTCACTCTCTTCCCCCCCCCCCTCCCTCTCTTGTCACTCTTTCCCCCCCCCCTTCCCTTGTCACTCTCATTATCCCCGCCCTCCCTTGTCACGCTCATTATTTCCCCCCCCATCACTCTCATTATTTCCCCCCCCATCACTCTCATTATTTCCCCCCCCATCACTCTCATTATTTCCCCCCCCATCACTCTCATTATTTCCCCCCCCATCACTCTCATTATTTCCCCCCCCATCACTCTCATTATTTCCCCCCCATCACTCTCATTATTTCCCCCCCCATCACTCTCATTATTTCCCCCCCCATCACTCTCATTATTTCCCCCCCCATCACTCTCATTATTTCCCCCCCCATCACTCTCATTATTTCCCCCCCCATCACTCTCATTATTTCCCCCCCCATCACTCTCATTATTTCCCCCCCCATCACTCTCATTATTTCCCCCCCCATCACTCTCATTATTCCCCCCCCATCACTCTCATTATTCCCCCCCCCATCACTCTCATTATTCCCCCCCCATCACTCTCATTATTCCCCCCCCATCACTCTCATTATTTCCCCCCCCCATCACTCTCATTATTTCCCCCCCCATCACTCTCATTATTTCCCCCCCCCCATCACTCTCATTATTCCCCCCCCCCATCACTCTCATTATTCCCCCCCCATCACTCTCATTATTCCCCCCCCATCACTCTCATTATTTCCCCCCCCATCACTCTCATTATTTCCCCCCCCATCACTCTCATTATTCCCCCCCCCATCACTCTCATTATTTCCCCCCCCATGTCACTCTCTTTCTTTCCTCCCCCCTCCCCACTCTCTTTCTTTCCTCCCCCCTTGTCACTCTCTTTCTTTCCTCCCCCCTCCCCCCTTGTCACTCTCTTTCTACTCCCACCTCCACCTCTAGTGTAGCGTGGCCGAGCTCTGTTAGGTCCGCGGTACAGGAGCATTTGTTTCCTGTACCCGGCCGGACTGACAGGAAGTGCACACTAAGTGAGCACTTCCTGTCAGTCCGGCCGGGTACAGGAAACAAAAGCTCCTGTACCGCGGACCTAACAGAGCTCGGCCACGCTACATTAACAGGCGCAGGATTCTTTAGACTAGAGCGGCAAGCGCTCAGCCTCAGCCACTCAGGCGGCGCAGAATGAGGGGCGCCGCCAGCCGCCCCCAACTTATATAAGCAACTTTTTTTTTTTTAAACCGCAACGGGCGCCGGGCGCCGGGCGCCCCCTGCTGAATATAGGAGGAGGGGGGGGGGAGAAAACATAAGTGCCGCCTCGCCTGCCCATATTACATTGCGGGCTGTCGGCCGCCCGGCGCCCCTGTTGCTATGGCGCCCTGTGCGGCCGCACAGCCCGCACACCCCAAAGGCCGGCCCTGCATGAAGTGCTCCAAAATCTCCTGATAGCTAGCTGCATTGACCCTGCCCTTGATAAAACACAGTGGACCAACACCAGCAGCTGACATGGCACCCCAGACTATCACTGACTGTGGGTACTTGACACTGGACTTCAGGCATTTTGGCATTTCCCTCTCCCCAGTCTTCCTCCAGACTCTGGCACCTTGATTTCCTGACATGCAAAATTTGCTTTCACCTGAAAAAAGTACTTTGGACCACTGAGCAACAGTCCAGTGCTGCTTCTCTGTAGCCCAGGTCAGGCTCTTCTGCCGCTGTTTCTGATTCAAAAGTGGCTTGACCTGGGGAATGCAGCACCTGTAGCCCATTTCCTGCAGACGCCTGTACACGGTGGCTCTGGATGTCCCCCAAGGTCTGGAATCGGTCCTTCTCCACAATCTTCCTCAGGGTCCGGTCACCTCTTCTCGTTGTGCAGCGTTTTCTGCCACACTTTTTCCTTCCCACAGACTTCCCACTGAGGTGCCTTGATATAGCACTCTGGGAACAGCCTATTCGTTCAGAAATTTCTTTCTGTGTCTTACCCTCTTGCTTGAGGGTGTCAATGATGGCCTTCTGGACAGCAGTCAGGTCGGCAGTCTTACCCAGGATTGCGGTTTTGAGTAATGAACCAGGCTGGGAGTTTTTAAAAGCCTCAGGAATCTTTTGCAGGTGTTTAGAGTTAATTAGTTGATTCAGATGATTAGGTTAATAGCTCGTTTAGAGAACCTTTTCATGATATGCTAATTTTTTTAGATAGGAATTTTGGGTTTCCATGAGCTGTATGCCAAAATCATCATTTGCAAAAAAATGACATTTTTCACTTTCAGCTGTAAAATTTTGCAAAAAAAACGACATCCATATATAAATTTTTCGCCAAATTTATTGTTCTACATGTCTTTGATAAAAAAAAAATGTTTGGGCAAAAAAAAAATGGTTTGGGTAAAAGTTATAGCATTTACAAACTATGGTACAAAAATGTGAATTTCCGCTTTTTGAAACAGCTCTGACTTTCTGAGCACCTGTCATGATTCCTGAGGTTCTACAATGCCCAAACAGTAGAAAACCCCCACAAATGACCCCATTTCGGAAAGTAGACACCCTAAGGTATTCGCTGATGGGCATAGTGAGTTCATAGAACTTTTTATTTTTTGTCACAAGTTAGCGGAAAATGATGATGATTTTATTTTTTTTATTTTTTCTTACAAAGTCTCATATTCCACTAACTTGCGACAAAAAATAAAAAATTCTAGGAACTCGCCATGCCCCTCACGGAATACCTTGGGGTGTCTTCTTTCCAAAATGGGGTCACTTGTGGCGTAGTTATACTGCCCTGGCAATTTAGGGGCCCATATGTGTGAGAAGTACTTTGCAATCAAAATCTGTAAAAAATGACCGGTGAAATCCGAAAGGTGCACTTTGGAATATGTGCCCCTTTGCCCACCTTGGCAGCAAAAAAGTGTGACACATCTGGTATCGCCGTACTCAGGAGAAGTTGGGGAATGTGTTTTGGGGTGTCATTTTACATATACCCATGCTGGGTGAGAGAAATATCTTGGCAAAAGACAACTTTTCCCATTTTTTTATACAAAGTTGGCATTTGACCAAGATATTTTTCTCACCCAGCATGGGTATATGTAAAATGACACCCCAAAACACATTCCCCAACTTCTCCTGAGTACGGCGATACCAGATGTGTGACACTTTTTTGCAGCCTAGATGCGCAAAGGGGCCCAAATTCCTTTTAGGAGGGCATTTTTAGACATTTGGATCCCAGACTTCTTCTCACGCTTTAGGGCCCCTAAAAAGCCAGGGCAGTATAAATACCCCACATGTGACCCCACTTTGGAAAGAAGACACCCCAAGGTATCCAATGAGGGGCCTGGCGAGTTCATAGAATTTTTTTTTTTTTTGCATAAGTTAGCGGAAATGGATTATTTTTTTTTTTTTCTCACAAAGTCTCACTTTCCGCTAACTTAGGACAAAAATTTAAATCTTTCATGGACTCAATATGCCCCTCAGCAAATACCTTGGGGTGTCTTCTTTCCAAAATGGGGTCAGTTGTGGGGTGTTTGTACTGCCCTGGCATTTGAGGGTCTCCGCAATCATTACATGTATGGCCAGCATTAGGAGTTTCTGCTATTCTCCTTATATTGAGCATACAGGTAATGAGATTTTTTTTTCCGTTCAGCCTCTGGGCTGAAAGAAAAAAATGAACGGCACAGATTTCTTCATTCGCATCGATCAATGTGGATGAAAAAATCTCTGCCAAAAAAAAAAAATGGAGGGGAAAGGCGTAGGACATAGGAGCTCCGCCCAACATCCATACCCACTTAGCTCGTATGCCCTGGCAAACCAGATTTCTCCATTCACATCAATCGAATAAATCATTGCCGGGATTTTTATATATTTTTTTATATATATATATATATACAAAGTGCTTGCCAAAGCATAGGAACGCCGCCTCCTCCTCAGCTCGTATGCCTTGGCAAACGTATCTGTCACTGCAGAGGAGAAAATCCCGTCTTGCAGCGCCGCATACACCGACTTGCGTGTAATCTGACAGCAGCGCAATGCTTCTGTCAGAATGCACATCGGTGCTGCAGCTAGTCAATCGGTTGGTCCACCTGGAAGGTAAAAAAAGAAAAAAAAAAAAAAAAGAAAAAACCAGGCCGCAATGCAATAATTTTATTAACTTTGCAACAGAACATATAAACTTTAACTTTTTTAACTGAACATTAACCTTTTTGCTTACTGGTGTGTGTTTTTTTTTTTTTTTTTTTTTTTTTTACCTTTATAGAACAAACCTCTCCTTCCCCATGGGTCAATGTGCAAAGCGCAAATCGCCCAAAGATGTGGCGAAGTGCGTTATGCACTTTGTCCCATGTGAAAGGAGACGTTTGCAGCAGCAGTGAGTGAATGGGCCCTAATAGCCCTGTGTGCCTATCCTGGTGAGATGATCCCTATGCTAATAGTGTGAGTGGTACTTCCGGAAACACTCTCCAAAGCATAGGGCAGGGTGGTCCGGACAGTCAGGACAGAAATAGCGGGTGTCACGCCTTATTCCACTCCTGCTACAGACACGACATCTTTTTCGGGGTGACTGTTGGGTTGAGGTACCAGGAACGACATTGGGGAAATGTCGCTCGTGTAGACGGCTAACTACACTGGTGGTTGGGGCCACGGAACCTCCTGGATACAGGAGGTTCTCGATGATCTCTTCCTGAAATTTGAGGAAGGATCCAGTTCTCCCAGCCTTACTGTAGAGAACAAAACTATTGTACAGAGCCAATTGAATTAAATATACAGACACCTTCTTATACCAGCGTCTGGTGCGTCGGGAAACTAAATACGGAGACAACATCTGGTCATTGAAGTCGACCCCTCCCATGTGGAGGTTATAGTCGTGGACTGAGAGGGGCTTTTCAATGACACGGGTTGCTCGCTCAATTTGTATTGTCGTGTCTGCGTGAATGGAGGAGAGCATGTAAACGTCACGCTTGTCTCTCCATTTCACCGCGAGCAGTTCTTCGTTACACAGTGCGGCCCTCTGCCCCCTTGCAAGACGGGTGGTAACGAGCCGTTGGGGGAAGCCCGCGCGACTAGTTCGCGCGGTACCACAGGCGCCAATCCGTTCTAGAAACAAATGCCTAAAGAGGGCCACACTTGTGTAAAAATTGTCCACATAAAGATGGTACCCCTTGCCGAATAAGGGTGACACCAAGTCCCAAACTGTCTTCCCACTGCTCCCCAGGTAGTCAGGGCAACCGCCCGGCTCCAGGGTCTGATCTTTTCCCTCATAGACCCGAAATTTGTGGGTATAGCCTGTGGCCCTTTCACAGAGCTTATACAATTTGACCCCATACCGGGCGCGCTTGCTTGGGATGTATTGTTTGAAGCCAAGGCGCCCGGTAAAATGTATCAGGGACTCGTCTATGCAGATGTTTTGCTCTGGGGTATAAATATCTGCAAATTTCTGGTTGAAATGGTCTATGAGGGGCCGAATTTTGTGGAGCCGGTCAAAAGCAGGGTGGCCCCTGGGTCGGGAGGCGGTGTTGTCACTAAAGTGCAGGAACCGCAGGATGGCCTCAAAACGTGCCCTGGACATGGCAGCAGAGAACATGGGCATGTGATGAATCGGGTTCGTGGACCAATATGACCGCAATTCATGCTTTTTTGTCAGGCCCATGTTGAGGAGGAGGCCCAGAAAAGTTTTAAGTTCGGAAACTTGGACTGGTTTCCACCGGAAAGGCTGGGCATAAAAGCTTCCCGGGTTAGCGGTGATAAATTGTGTGGCATACCTGTTTGTTTCGGCCACAACTATGTCTAAAAGCTCCGCAGTCAAGAACAGCTCAAAAAATCCCAGGGCCGAACCAATCTGAGCCGTCTCAACCCGAACTCCAGACTGGGCAGTGAAAGGGAAAACTACAGGTGCGGCTGAAGTTGGGGACTGCCAATCAGGGTTTGCCAGCACCTCTGGGATTCTAGGGGCTCTACGGGCACGTCTTTGCGGTGGCTGTGAAGGGGTCACTACTGCACGTGCCACCGTACCAGCTTCAACTGCCCTTCTGGTGCTCGCTACTTCACCAGGTTGTACGGCAGTGCTGGTACTAGGTCCAGGGAGGGCTGGGCTGCTGGTGTATGCCTCACCACGTAATCCGACAGCACCAGCCCCACTCTGCTGCTCTTGAAGCGGATCCTGCGCAACCTGCGGTCTAGCGACACGGGGCCGGGTACGCCTGGTGGTATCAGGGACCTCAGCCTCCTCGTCCGAACTTTGGGTCAGAGAGCCACTGCTTTCTACAGGTTCGTATTCTGACCCGCTGGATTCATCAGATGAGGGTTCCCACTCCTCATCCGACTGGGTCAGAAGCCTGTAGGCCTCTTCAGAGGAATACCCCCTGTTAGACATGTGGGCAACTAAATTTAGGGGTATTCCCTGAGACTACCCAAGAAAAAAAAAGCAAGCCTGTCTTACAAAGGGGAGGCTAGCGAAGTACCGGAGGCCGCTGCGGTTGATAAAAAATATCAAAACTGATTTTTTTATCGCCGCAGTGCGTGTAAAGTGAATGTGCAGTGATCAAAAAAAAATTTTTTTTTGTCACTGCGGTGGGGCGGGTGTGGGCGAACGCACGTGTGGGCGACCGATCAGGCCTGATCGGGCAAACACTGCGTTTTGGGTGGAGGGCGAACTAAAGTGACACTAATACAATTATAGATCTGACCGTGATCAGTTTTGATCACTTCCAGATACTATAAAACTACAAATGCTGATTAGCGATACGCTAATCAGCGAATAACGGACTGCGGTGCGGTGGGCTGGGTGCTAACTGATCGCTAACTACCTAACCAAGGGACCTAAACTATACCTAAAACCTAACGGTCAATAACAGTGAAAAAAAAAAGTGACAGTTTGCACTGATCACTTTTTTCTTTTCACTTGTGATTGACAGGGGTGATCAAAGGGTTAATTGGGGTTCAGGGGGGTGATCAGGGGCTATAGTGTAGTGTTTGGTGTACTCACTGTGAAGCCTGCCCCTCTGCTGGATCCAACCGACGAAAAGAACCAGCAGAGGAGCAGGCAGCCATATAATAGATCATATTTACTAATATGATCTGCTATCTGGCACTTTGATTGGATTTTTTAAAAATCAGCAACCTGCCAGCCACGATCATTGGCTGGCAGGTTGCTGACGAAATACTTCTGTGCGAAATGCCGGCGCGAACTGCGCATGCGCGCGCGCATAGTCGCGTCATCTCGCGTCTCGCGAGATTACGCGTATATGCGTGACTGTGCGCAGCGCTGCCACCTCCGGAACGCACATGTGCGTTAGGCGGTCCGGAGGTGGTTAAAAAGGTAGACCCCTCAATACCAGTAGAACAAGATAGGTTATTCACCCCCATTTGAGAATCAAGGCGTAATAGAATTGCTTATGTATTAAACAAGGTGGACCCCCCAATAACAGTTGAAGGAGACAGGTTATTCACCCCAATTTGAGAATTAAGGCGTAATAGAATTGATTATCTATTAAAAAAGCAAACACCCCAATAACAGCAGAACAATACTGGTTATTCACACTGATTTAAGAATCAAGGCCTAATAGAATTGTTTCTTTATTAAACAAGGTGGACACTCCAATATCAGTTGAAGGAGACAGATTATTCACCCCAATTTGAGGATCAAGGCATAATAGAATTGCTTATCTATTAAAAGAGGTGTGTTATCAAACCTTAATCAGGTTCCACAGATTTTCATATGAAATCTAAATTAGTAGAAAGTTACTGAACTCGGATCAGAGAATAATTTGAGACACAAACAGTATGTGTCCAACAATATCATTCCACTTTTATGAAACATTCTATAAGATTATATAATACTTACAGATAGGGTGGTAGATACAAGCCGACCTTCATAAACTATAAACATAACATTTGACATTTACTGTATTTTTTGCCCCATAAGATGCATTCCCCCCCCCCCCCCAAAAAAAAAGTGGGGGGGAAATTCCTGTGTGTCTTATGGGGCAAATACTAATGAAGCGCTTCAATTATGGAAGCGCTCATTAGTACCGGAGAATCGGGAAGCGGTGAAAGATCTGTACTCACCGCTTGCTGGTCCTTGGCTGTCGGCTTTACAGGGCTGAAGGCGCACTGTGACCTCACACTGTGCGAGCCAGTTCACAGCGCAGCAGACGGTGGAGGAGTAAGACTGAGCACAGGCGGTGAGAAGCGGCGGCGTCCAGGAGCAGGAGAGGGAAGTGTTTTGTTTTATTTTATAAAACCTGAGTCTGCTGGGGCATAATGGCTGATGGGGGCTAATGAGAGGCATAATGGGGGCATAATGGCTGATGGGGGATAATGAGAAGCATAATGGGGGCATAATGGTTGCTGGGGGAATAATGGCTGACGGGGGCTAATGAGAGGCATAATGGGGGCATAATGGCTTCTGGGGGCTAATGAGAGGCATAATGGGGGCATAATGGCTGATGGGGGATAATGAGAGGCATAATGGGGGCATAATGGCTGCTGGGGGAAAAATGACTAATGGGGGCTAATGAGAGGCATAATGAGGGAATAATGGCTAATGGGGGCTAATGAGAGGCATAATGGGGGCATAATGGCTGATGGGGCTAATGAGAGACATAATGGGGGCATAATGGCTGATGGGGGATAATGAGAGGCATAATGGCTGGTGGGGGCTAATGAGAGGCATAATGGGGGCATAATGGCTGATGGGGATAATGGCTGCTGGAGCTAATGAGGCATAATGGGGGCATAATGGCTGATGGGGGCTAATGAGAGGCATAATGGGGGTATAATGGCTGATGGGGGTATAATGGTTGCTGGGGGCATAATGGCTGATGGAGGCTAATGAGAGGCATGATAGTGGCATAATGGCTGATGGGGCTAATGAGAGGCATAGTGGCAGCTAATGAGGCATAATGGCTGATAATGGGGGCTAATGATGCATATGGGCTGATATGGGGCTAATGAGAGGCATAAGGGCTGATAATGGCGGCTAATGAGAGGCATGGGGCTCTTATCTGAGGTCTGATTGGGGGTCATTTACATTGGGGTCTGAGCTGAGGTCTGATTGGGGGTCTGATTTTAGGTCTTATTAACATTGGGGGTCTGATTGGGGCTGTCAGCTGAGGTCTGATTAACATTGTGGGTCTGATTGGTGGTCTGACCTGAGGTGTAATGAAAAATATTTTTTCTTATTGTCCCCCTCTAATACCTAGGTGCGTCTTATGGGCCGGTGCGTCTTATAGGGCAAAAATACGGTACATTGATTGGTACAGAAGAGGGATGATCCCTTGTACTCCCCTTATCTATTTTGTCTTCTTGTTCACGCTTTGGCTGCACACCCAGAACTGGCACGCTTCACAGAGTCACGACTAGATAGTCTGCAGATGCTCTGCAGACTATCTCAAGGCCAAAGATGACAGATGAATATAATTCTAGAAGGAAGTTAATACTGACACAATATATAATATAATGCACTTTTTAACTTTTACTAAACTTCGGATCAAATTCCACTTTGCTCAACACTAACGGTAACTATAGACAGTTTCTTGATTAAATCTCCTCTTTTATACAGCACTGTGCAATAAGGATTCCTTTAACAGCAATCTGCTGCACTCTCTTATATTACTGCTTGAACGGTAAGAAATGCCAAAATGATAATGATTAAGCAATTCTGTCTCCATCCAGAGAGGAGGACGTGTTGTTGTCCATGCTGAGGTTGCTAGAGTGTGAGAGGGTTACGGCAGATGCAGAAGGAGCAATGGGACTGGCAGCTATAATATCTGGAGCACTCCCGGACCTGAAAGGGAAAAGGTAACACAGTCCATGACATATACTGTTCGTACATTACTGTTCAGTAGTAGAAAGAGTTTATTCACACACAGCAGATTTGTGCATAATAAATTCTGCATTATCAGTATATATATAAAAATATGAAAGGACCTACACAGATGTGACACAAATATTAAGAGGCATGTTCCTCTTAATAATTGTGGTGGGAGAGTAATGGGGTTGTGCTGTTTCCGAAATAGATGACCAATCCTCAGGAACTCATGCGAGCGCTGCATTCACTCCACTGTTTACCTGTTCGCCATCGACATTGCAGTGGCGGGCAAAGTTATTACAGCTCCTCTGTCCCGTTTATTTGAATGGGGCGGAGTGCAAGTACAAATGCTCCTTCCCCTTCTAGAGAATTCTAGTGTGCAATTACAGTGCTCGTCACTGCAATGTAGAGGGCGAGCAATTAAACAGTGAAGAGAATACAGGGCTCGCAGGAACCCTGCATTCTCTTCAAACAGCCGATCGGCAGTGGTGCCGGGTGTTGGACCCCCGCCAATCTGAAATGGATGACCTATCCTGAGGACAGGTTATGAATATTGGAAACCGGACAACCCCTTTAAGACCAGCGTGTAAAATGCCAGTCTTGATAAATTTCCCCTATAGTCTTTATTTGCTGACACTGTTGTCCACCTTTAGACATCACAGCATGTTGCACTGTAACTATCTACTGCAATTGTGTGATAATATAGGAAAACAACAGCAATCTCTGCAACATTTTGCTTGTGGTAAATTACCCACCCAAGCCTTGAGGGAGACATACAATAAAGAACAATGTTACAGCCCTGAAGAACACCTTTAAAGACTATGTACACCTGTGGAGGCAATTTTTTTCATGATGGCATTTTACTTATTTTGGGCTAAAAATTATTTTTTCATTGGTCTTTATTTAATATATTGAGCCGTTATGTCACAAAGGGTTAACTGTCTAGCTGAGTGAATGTACTTTTTACTTTCCCCTTGTGCCCATCATCTAATAACCCTTATCTCTAATTTACTAAAAGGTCATAAACACTTATTTAAGCCACATTCTTATCAGTAGATTAAGAACTGAGCTGTAATGAGCATTTGTAATGTCAGAGAGCAGAGATAAGGAGCCCTCAGATTAGCTGGATGACTGAGCATAGAGAAAATTCAGATCCCTCTATTAGAGAATCTCCGCCCTGTACAGAAAAAAAGGGTTTGCAATAAAGACCAAGTTAAAAAAAGATTTTTAGCTCAAAATACACACAATGCAATAATAAAAAAAAATGCTCCCAAAGGTGTACATAGCCTTTAAAAGGCTTCTACCACCAGATTTTGACCTATTTAGCTGCTGACACTAGCACATCACTAGTGTCAGTCAGTACCTAACCGTGTTCTTTTATCAACTTTGCCTGCTGCCATTAACCTTAAAAAGTACTTTTATTGATGTGCAAATGAGCCTCTAGGTGCTATGTGGGCATCTTTTCAGCACCTAGAGGCTCCTTCCACTAACCATTTCTGCCGCCCATCGCGTCCCTCCGGCCCGCCCCGCTCCTGTTGATTGACGTGAAACTTCTTAGTATTTTGTGCCAATTCCTGCGCCTGCACCGTGCGTTTCTGTATTCAGTGCAGGCGCAGTGAGTGAATGCCGCGCTCCTGGTGCCGGCTTCCTCACTGTAACATAGTCGGCGCAGGCGCAGTTTCACGTCAATCAACAGGAGCGGGGCGGGCCGGAGGGACGCGATGGGCGGCAGAAATGGTTAGTGGAAGGAGCCTCTAGGTACTGAAAAGATGCCCACATAGCACCTAGAGGCTAATTTGCACATCAATAAAAGTACTTTTTAAGGTTAACGGCAGCAGACAAAGTTGATAAAAGAACACAGTTAGGTACTGACTGACACCAGCGATTTGCTAGTGTCAGCAGCTAAATAGGTCACAATCTGGTGGTAGAAGCCCTTTAACCACTTCCAGACCGGCCATTTGTCCCCTTCCTGAACAGGACAAATTTAGCAAATCTGACATGTGTCATTTTATGTGGTAATAACTTTGGAATGCTTTTATTTATCCAAGCCATTCTGACACTGTTTTCTCATGACACATTGTACATCATGTTAACGGTAAAGTTGAGTCAATATGTTTTACAAGCAGAGCAGAGAAGGCTGAGGCAGCTCTTTAGCTCATTGTTGTGAAGTAACTTTTCCTGCTGTGTGATTAGGACAGGTTCTGTGTTTACTAATGGGACGGCAGCCATTTTATTCCTCCTAATGATTGCTCGCCTGACATAACAAGCCATTATAACTAATGAAAGGTATTTGGGAATATATTTATAATAAAGTAATATGTAAGTGTTTTTTTTTTCTCCAAATTCCTGGAAAACCCTTTAACCCCTTTCCAACATCCCAAACTGATTTCACACATTTCACTGTGCTCGCTTATTCAGGATAATCGAAAAGTCTCATGTACCCCAAAATAGTACCATTGAAAATGTCAACTCATACCACAAAAAAAGAGCCCTCACAGAATACCTTGCCAGAAAAATAAAAATAAATATGGCTCTCGGAAAATTGCTATATATAATTGTATTGAACCGCATTTTTCCTGCACGCTACATGCCAAAAAAAAATCCAAAAAGCAAGGGTGGAATTGCTGCCTGTCCTTCATCCTGCTTTCCAAAAAACTAGATAAAATTAGATCAAAAAGAGAGAGAGAAAAATAAAAATGTATGGTTCTCAGAAGATAGCTGTACTGGTACCACCGATGCTGTTGGAAAGCAACATGGCTCCCATAAATCAATCCATCAAAATTTCCCTTTTGAACTCTGCACCTTACCAAAATAAGAGTTTACTGCTACGTTTTTGCCATTTCTGTACCAATTAGAACCTGTCTAACAATTTACGGGCCATGGTGTGTCTCAGATGTCACTAGCTGGGTACAGCATAGTGGGGACTGAAAGGCCATATCTGCCCGTAAACCAATTCATCAAAATCTGCGTTGCAAAAGCCAAAAGGTGGCCTTTCATTTCCGAACTCTGCCCGGTGCCCAAACAGAAATTGACAACCAGTAGAACCCACCTAACAATGTAAGGGGTGTGGTGTATTTCAAATGGAACATGCTGGACACAACATATTCAGCACTGAAATGCCATATCTGTGGAAAAATTGCAATTTCCATTTTGCACAGTCTGCGGTGCATTCATTTATTCAAAATACCTGTGGTACCAAAATGCTCACTCTGCTCCTTAATAAATACTATTGAAGGTTGTAGTTTACAAATTGGGGTCTCTTCTTGGGGATTCCATTTATTTTTTTCACCCCAGAGCCTCTACAGTTGTCAGCACAAGTAATGTAATTTACCATCATTGGGCCTCAAAATGCTTATGGTGATCTTGTAATTGTGAGCCCTCTCTTACAGTCAGGTAAAAGATTAGGGCCACATCGTTGCTAAAACTAGAAAACACAGTATATTAATAAGAGGGTTTACTCTTCACACTGGCACGCGGTGGACACAACATATTGGGTACTTAAATGCCAAAATAGTTTAACTTTGCTTTGCATTGATTTTTGCTAAACATCTGCAGGGTGGAAATGCTCACTCCACCTTTTAACAAATACCTTGATGGGTGGAGTTTCCAAAATTCTTCTTGGGGTCACTTCTACACTTGTCAGCACAAGCTGCGTTAGTCTACTTTCACACTGGCGTTTTGGTTTCCGTCTGTGAGATCCGTTTCAGGGCTCTCACAAGCGGTCCAAAATGGATCCGTTTTGCCCCAATGCATTCTGAATGGATAAGGATCCGCTCAGAATGCGTCAGTTTGCCTCCGTCCCACCTCCATTCCACTCTGGAGGCGGTCACCAAAACGCTGCTTGCAGTGTTTTGGTGTCTGCCTTACGATGCGGATGCAAACGGATCCGTCCAGACACACAATGCAAGTCAACGGGGAAGGATCCATTTTCATCGACACAATATGGCATAATATTTGGCTATGTTACAGATAATACAAACAGATTCGTTCTGAACGGATGCAGACGGTTGTATTATCTGAACGGAAGCGTTTGTGCAGATCCATGACGGATTTGCACCAAACACGAGTGTGAAAGTAGCCTAAATCAACACATTAGGCCTCAAATGCACATGATGCTCTTTTACTTGGGCCCTGTTGCATATCCAGGCAAAAAATTAGGGCCACATGTAGGGTGTTTCTTAAACCAGGAAGCACAGCATAATAATAAGATGCTGATTTTTCACCCAGACACATGCTGGACACAACATATTGGGCACTGAAATAGCATACCTGTGGAAACATTGCAATTTTCACTTTGCACCATCTTCTGTACATTAACTTTTGCCAAAGCACCTGTGGAGTATAAATGCTTACTCCATATCTTGGTAAATTTCTAAAATAGGGTCACTTCTAGTGTTGAGCGCGAATATTCGAAAAGCGAATTTTTTTTGCGAATATCGCAACTTCGCGATTTCGCGAATATTTCGAATATAGTGCTATATATTCGTAAAAACAAATATTCGTTTTTTTTTGTTTTTTTTCCCCACAAAATTACAGTACACATATAATTGATTGTTTCCCAAAGGTCCAACAGCTCAGATCTTACTCACATTGCCTAGAAAGTGATTGAGGCGCGAATCTTCGTAAGGCGATTTTATTAGCGCACATGCGAATATCGGCACGTCCCAGAACAGAGGCAAAGGGCTTTGCATTCATACATTAGTGAATTGAGTTGCGAATCTTCGTAAGGCGATTTTATTAGCGCACATGCGAATATCTACACTTGTCCCAGAACAGAGGCAAAGGGCTTTGCATTCTTACATTAGTGATTGAATTGAGCTGCGAATCTTCGTGAGGCGATTTTATTAACGCAAATGCGAATATCTACACTTGTCCCCAGAACAGAGAGGTAAAGGCCTGTGCATTCATATAGTATAGCACCATATTCGCGAATACGTAGAACTTCGTAAAATTTGATTTACGAATATTCGTATTTTTTATTTTACTTTCCACCTTACAGATGACATTGATCTGTACTCTGTCAACTACTGTCATCACCCCCCACTGTTTCTCGATTGATTCCCAAAAGTCCAAAAGCTCAGATCTTACTCACATTGCCTAGAAAGTGATTGAGGCGCGAATCTTTGTAAGGCGATTTTATTAGCGCACATGCGAATATCTACACTTGTCCCAGAACAGAGGCAAAGGGCTTTGCATTCATACAGTATGAATGCAAAGCCCTTTGCCTCTGTTCTGGGACAAGTGCCGATATTCGCCTGTGCGCTAATAAAATCGCCTTACAAAGATTTGCGCCTCAATCACTTTCTAGGCAATGTGAGTAAGATCTGAGCTTTTGGACTTTTGGGAATCAATCGAGATACAGTGGGGGGTGATGACAGTAGTTGACAGAGTACAGATCAATGTAATCTGTAAGGTGGAAACTAAAATAAAAAATACGAATATTCGTAAATCGAATTTTACGAAGTTCGAAATATTCGCGAATATGGTGCTATACTATATGAATGCACATGCACAGGCCTTTGCCTCTGTTCTGGGGACAAGTGTAGATATTCGCATGTGCGCTAATAAAATCGCCTTACGAAGATTCGCAACTCAATTCACTAATGTATGAATGCAAAGCCCTTTGCCTCTGTTCTGGGACGTGCCGATATTCGCATGTGCGCTAATAAAATCGCCTTACAAAGATTTGCGCCTCAATCACTTTCTAGGCAACGTGAGTAAGATCTGAGCTTTTGGACTTTTGGGAATCAATCGAGATACAGTGGGGGGTGATGACAGTAGTTGACAGAGTACAGATCAATGTAATCTGTAAGGTGGAAACTAAAATAAAAAATACGAATATTCGTAAATCGAATTTTACGAAGTTCGAAGTATTCGCGAATATGGTGCTATACTATATGAATGCACAGGCCTTTGCCTCTCTGTTCTGGGGACAAGTGTAGATATTCGCCTGTGCGCTAATAAAATCGCCTTACAAAGATTCGCAACTCAATTCAATCACTAATGTATGAATGTAAAGCCCTTTGCCTCTGTTCTGGGACAAGTGTAGATATTCGCATGTGCGCTAATAAAATCGCCTTACAAAGATTCGCGCCTCAATCACTTTCTAGGCAATGTGAGTAAGATCTGAGCTTTTGGACTTTTGGGAATCAATCGAGAAACAGTGGGGGGTGATGACAGTAGTTGACAGAGTACAAATCAATGTAATCTGTAAGGTGGAAACTAAAATAAAAAATACGAATATTCGTAAATCGAATTTTACGAATTTCGAAGTATTCGCGAATATGGTGCTATACTATATACATGCACAGGCCTTTGCCTCTCTGTTCTGGGGACAAGTGTAGATATTCGCATGTGCGCTAATAAAATCGCCTTACGAAGATTTGCAACTCAATTCAATCACTAATGTATGATTCAACTACAGTCATCACCCCCCACTGTATCTCGATTGATTCACAAAAGTCCAAAAGCTCAGATCTTACTCACATTGCCTAGAAAGTGATTGAGGCGCGAATCTTTGTAAGGCGATTTTATTAGCGCACAGGCGAATATCAGCACTTGTCCCAGAACAGAGGCAAAGGGCTTTGCATTCTTACATTAGTGATTGAATTGAGTTGCGAATCTTCGTAAGGCGATTTCATTAGCGCACATGCGAATTTTGCACCTCATAATATGTATTATGCGATGCGAAAATTCGAATTATCGCATATGCGAAATAATAACGAATTCGAATATTCGCGAATATTCGCGAAATTTCGCGAATTCGAATATGGGACATGCCGCTCAACACTAGTCACTTCTTGGGGTTTCTTTTTTTTTATTTCACCTAACAGCCTCTGCAGTTGTCAGCCAGTGCTGTATAAGTTACCAAACTAGGCCTTAAATACCAATTGTACTCTTCTCCTTCTGAACCCTGCAGTGTGCCCATACAGAATGACCACATAGGGAGTAGAGATGGCCTTGCGGTTTGCCCGGCGGTCGTTTAACTGCAAACTTTGCGAGTTCACAATTCTCCGAACATGCGAACATATGGCGCCATATTCTTTTGCATTGCGCCGAACTTTGACCCATGACACATCCATCAGGTGGGACAGTACAGCTAGTTGAGACGTTTCAGCACATGGACACACCCCCACCCTATCACAGAACCCGATCTGGCAGCCATTTTACATTCTTTGCCAGTGTAGGGAAAGGTTGCTTTGTGGAGCAGGGACAGGCTGTTACAAACACCAAACGCTAGCTAATAGGGTCACAAAAGTCCTTTTAAGGACTGGTATAGGTGTACTATCGATAAGTGTGATATACTGAGGGGTGTGATATACTTATAATATACTTTCTAAAATAGAAAGTATATTATAGTGCATTTGTATTGTGCAGCAGTTGTGTGCAGTTCTGCTGAGATACTGCAGCTATACAGAGGGACAAACGCTATTGGAACAACTAATTGCAATGGGTGTGATATACCTGTTGACCCCCAAAAAATTATTCAGTAAAACAGGGCCAGTTGATTCAGGCCTAAGGGGCGCCACACCGTCAGCGCATTCCTGCCTCCACTACCGCCACGAGTATCTCTATCGGCGCCAAAGAGCTGGGACATGATGGTCAGTTAACTACTCACCTCACTGAGGATGTTATGCGGTCATTGCTGGAAAACCTGCGCTCTTCTATGAAAGAAGATATGATGCGATTTTTAAGGTATCTCAAAAGAGATATACAAAGCATTGGTGATCGCACGGCGCACTTGGAAACTAAGATGGCTGAGTTTGCTATATCACACAACTCTCTCATAAATGCCCACAAGGCTATGGAGGAGGACATTTCCAAACTTTCAGCCAAACTACATGACCTGGATGATCAACACTGTCAAAATAATATTAGAATCCGTGGGATCTCATAAAATGTGGAGTCGGCTGAGCTTGAGCCATTACTTAAGAAGCTTCTTCAAGAAGCATTGCCGACGGTCACTGAAAGAGACCTGATAATAGATTGCATTCATAGAGTGCTGAAACAGAGGGGTTTAGACGGGTCCCTACCTCAGGACGTCTTAGCAAGAATCCACTTCTTCACGATCAAGGAGGCATTCCTGAGAGCTCTGAGGCAAGACCCCATGCCATATGATGTTTTCAATGGCATTTCTATCTACTCAGATCTCTCTGCAGCAACTTTGGCCAAAAGAAAGACATTTGTTCCCATTACCAAAGTGTTGAGGGAGCATCAAATAAATTACTGGTAGGGTTTCCCCGTGAAATTGCTGGTCACCCACAACGGGTCCCTACAGGCTCTCAACTCTCCACAAGCTGCATACCGTTGCTGGAATGGGGCCTTATCACAAGGAGAAGCAAGGACCAGATATAAAGTGTTGGTCCGAGGCAGGGGCGTTTTTTTCCCTTTTTTGCCCCAGCACCTCATCTTTTTCCTGACCCTTGAGGTCAGAAGCCCTGATAGGGCATTTTTGCCATGTTGGCCTTTTGTTACACATCACCATTTTTGTTTTTAATTTCAATATGTTCCTTCTAATCTCTTGAATGTGCTGTGGACATCTCTGCACCAAGCAGCATGCAGCACCGGGGTTTATCTTGTCACCACACTGATAAATGGGTGTACAGTGGGATGCGAAAGTTTGGGCAACCTTGTTAATCGTCATGATTTTCCTGTATAAATCGTTGGTTGTTACGATAAAAAATGTCAGTTAAATATATCATATAGGAGACACACACAGTGATATTTGAGAAGTGAAATGAAGTTTCTTGGATTTACAGAAAGTGTGCTATAATTGTTTAAACAAAATCAGGCAGGTCCATAAATGTGGGCACTGTTGTCATTTTATTAATTTGAAAACCTTTAGAACAAATTATTGGAACTGAAATTGGCTTGGTAAGCTCAGTGATCCCTGACCTACATACACTGGTGAATCCAATTATGAGAAAGAGCATTTAATGGGGTCAATTGTAAGTTTCCCTCCTCTTTTAATTTTCTCTGAAGAGTAGCAACATGGGGGTCTCAAAATAACTCTCAAATGAGCTGAAGACAAAGATTGTTCACCATCATGGTTTAGGGGAAGGATACAGAAAGCTGTCTACGAGATTTCAGCTGTCTGTTAGGAACATATTGAGGAAATAGAAGTTCACAGGCTCAGTTCAAGTTAAGGCTTGAAGTGGCAGACCAAGACAAATCTCGGATAGACAGAAGTGACGAATGGTGAGAACAGTCAGAGTCAACCCACAGACCAGCACCAAAGACCTACAACATCATCTTGCTGCAGATGGAGTCACTGTGCATCGTCCAACCATTCAGCGCACTTTACACAAGGAGATGCTGTATGCGAGAGTGATGCAAAGGAAGCCTTTTCTCCGCCCACAGCACAAAAAGTGCCGCTTGAGGTGGGCTAAAGCACATTTGGACAAGCCAGCTTCATTTTGGAATAAGGTGCTGTGGACTGATGAAACTAAAATTGAGTTATTTGGCCATAACAAGGGGCGTTATGCATGGAGGAAAAAGAACACAGCATTCCAAGAAAAACACCTGCTACCTACAGTAAAATATGGTGGTGGTTCCATCATGTTGTGGGGCTGTGTGGCCAGTGCAGGGACTGGGAATCTGGTCAAAGTTGAGGGACGCATTGATTCCACTCAGTATCAGCAGATTCTTGAGACCAATGTCCAGGAATCAGTGACAAAGCTGAAGCTGCGCCGGGGCTGGATCTTTCAACAAGACAACGGCCCTAAACACTGCTCAAAATCCACTAAGGCATTTATGAAGAGGAACAAGTACAACGTTCTGGAATGGCCATCTCAGTGCCCAGACCTGAATATAATTGAAAATCTGTGGTGTGACTTAAAGAGAGCTGTCCATGCTCGGAATCCATCAAACCTGAATGAACTAAAGATGTTTTGTAAAGAGGAATGGTCCAAAATACCTTCAACGAGAATCCAGACTCTCATTGGATCCTACAGGAAGCGTTTAGAGGCTGTAATTTCTGCAAAAGGAGGATCTACTAAATATTGATTTCATTTCTTTTTTGTGGTGCCCAAATTTATGCACCTGCCTAATTTTGTTTAAACAATTATAGCACACTTTCTGTAAATCCACACACTGTGTGTGTCTCCTATATTATTATTATACACACTTATATAGCGCTACTAATTCCGCAGCGCTTTACAAACATTATCATCCAACTGTCCCCAATGGGGCTCACAATCTAAGGTCCCTATCAGTATGTCTTTGGAGTGTGGGAGGAAACCGGAGTACCCGGAGGAAACCCACGCAAACACAGGGAGAACATACAAACTCCAGGCAGATGTTGCCCTTGGTCGGATTTGAACCTAGGACCCCAGCTCTGCAAGGCACCAGTGCTAACCACTGAGCCACCGTGCTGCCCGTATGATATATTTAACTGATATTTTTTATCGTAACAACCAACGATTTATACAGGAAAATCATGACGATTAACAAGGTTGCCCAAACTTTAGAATCCCACTGTACTTTTTAATGAGGGTTTATGATTACTTGTCATGGGGTCAAAGATATATTCGCTCAACGTGAGGGGATGGAACTCCCCATACAGGCGTACGCAGCTATGGACAGAGATCCTCAAGTCTAAAAGTTATGTGCCTTTATACAAGAATCTCATTTGTTGGAGGCGGATGTACATAGATGCGTACACCAGAAGTTTCCCGGTTTCCTGGTATATTTCACTCTCATGCTAAAAAGAAAAGGAAAGCGGGAGTTTTTATTTGTATAAAATCCCCAGTCGTGTTCTCAATGACAAAGTGCATTACCGACTCTATTGGGAGATATGTCATCCTGGTATGCACGATTGATGGTAAACCATACACGTTGGTCTCGGTGTACACTCCCAATGCCGGACAGTTGGCCTTTTGCAGGAGACTGTTTAAAAAATTGCAGACAGAAGCTGCTGGGGAAGTAGTAATAGGTGAAGACTTCAATGTCCCAATTAACTCAGACCTTCATTACAGGCAATTCTTCATAAATCGCCTTATCATAATATATGGAGATACCAGCACGGAGGAGAGCGCAATTACACATGCATTTCCTCAGTACATATGCCCCAATCAAGGATTGATTATATACTAATCTCCAGAAACCTGCAAGCTGACATTGGGAGCGCCACGTGGTCTGATCACGCGCCTGTGAGTATATTGATTGAGGGTGGCCTTCCTAATCCTCCCCCTCCACAGTGGAAAATGAATCCATACTTAAAGGGGTTCTGTGGGAAAATAAAAAAATCAAAAAACATGATCTAAAGATCATACAATCTGCTATGGATTATAACCTTGTAACTGTCAAGCAATTTTGCTTCTACAATTCATACTTAATTCTCCCAGTAAATCCTGTTGTTTACAGCCCTGAAGTTCCTGGTAGTGGGAGTGGATTAGCTTAGACCAAAACAAGTCCCATAATTCTGTGCGGCTCCAGTTCAAGCCAGTTTGTAAACGCCCACTACACCTTTCCTGTTAGTGAATCCTCAGCCACTGCCCCCTTTGTTCATCAGCCCAGGCTGTTTCTTCCTGTTTCCTCCCACACAGCTTCAGAGAAAGTGGACTCCGCCCACCCCTGCTTCTGGAACCAGAGTAGGGGAAAAAGCAGCGTGAGTGCAGAAGTGTCCTGTGCGCGCTTGCGCTATTCATGCTGAAGTCCGGCCCTCCCACCGCTTGTCACGTCACGACTTGTATCCATTGCCTCGGAGAGAGGCATGCCAGGATAACTAGTCGTGACATCAGCAGGAGAAATGCTTACTGGATGAGGAAGGTCACGTGACCGCTATCTGAATTGGCGGACAGAGATAAGATCGGCACAGCAAGTAAATTGGTAAGTAGCAGGGCATGGCTAGGGAGAGTGAATGGAACATAAAATAGTGAAAGTGTAGAACCCCTTTAATCAAATGCCCTAAGAGGGTTGAGGTATACTCTACCACCTTACAGGAATTTATGAGTTTTAACGACACTTCAGAAATTCACACAGATACTTTTTGGCTTATGCACAAAGCATATATGAGAGGTATCCTATTACAGTCCGCTGCACAATTGAAAAGAATTAGAAACCAGGCAATGAGAAATGCCCTGATACAATTGCAAGCTGCAGAAAAAAGGCATAAACTACACCAAAGTGCCTCTTCTCTAGCTAGGTTACAGCACTGAAGGCTCTACCTGAGGTCACTGCTCTTATATCGCCAAGAGTTAGGAATAAGATGTTTTAAATCACACACAGGTGACAGAGCCGGCGCAATGCTAATGCGTAGGCTAAACCGTAAACAGGCAGAAACAAGGACTGACAGGCTGAACTATGCTAACTTGCTAGTCACTCATCCACAGAAAATAGCTAATGCTTTTGCCTCTTCCATATATAATTTAAAGCTAGATCACAATACCCCTCAGCCCTCTTCAGTTAGCATATCCTCATTCTTAGACTCAATATCACTCCCCCAGGGCTCGAGTCCTGCAGGAACGCGTGGGAACGGCGTTCCTGCACTTTTTTCTTAGCAGGAACGCCGTTCCCTTTCAGCAGGGCAGCGCATTGTGCCCCTCAACACTGTCGGCGCCCCGCTCTGGCGCAGCATGAAGAGAGGGACTGACAGGAGGGAAGCGCCTCAAGTGTATCGTGGCCGAGCTCTGTCCGGTCCGTGGTACAGGAGCTTTTGTTTCCTGTACCCGGCCGGACTGACAGGAAGTGCTCACTTAGTGTGCACTTCCTGTCAGTCCGGCCGGGTACAGCAAATGCTCCTGTATCACGGACCGGACAGAGCTCGGCCACGCTACACCCGAGGTGGGTGGGGAGAAAGAGAGAGTGACAAGGGAGGGAGGGAATGAAAGAGAGAGTGACAAGGGAGGGAGGGATTGAAAGAGAGAGTGACAAGGGAGGGAGGGGGGAGAAAGAGAGAGTGACAAGGAAGGGAGGGGGGAGAAAGAGAGTGACAAGTGAGGGAGGGGGGAGAAAGAGAGTGACAAGGGAGGGAGGGGGGAGAAAGAGAGTGACAAGGGAGGGAGGGGGGAGAAAGAGAGTGACAAGGGAGGGAGGGGGGAGAAAAAGAGTGACGAGGGAGGGAGGGGGGAGAAAGAGAGTGACAAGGGAGGGAGGGGGGAGAAAGAGAGTGACAAGGGAGGGAGGGGGGAGAAAGAGAGTGACAAGGGAGGGAGGGGGGAGAAAGAGAGTGACAAGGGAGGGAGGGGGGAGAAAGAGAGTGACAAGGGAGGGGGGGGAGAAAGAGAGTGACAAGGGAGGGAAGGAGGGGGGAGAAAGAGAGTGACAAGGGAGGGAAGGAGGGGGGAGAAAGAGAGTGACAAGGGAGGTGGGAGAAAGAGAGTGACAAGGGAGGGGGGAGAAAGAGAGTGACAAGGGAGGGGGGAGAAAGAGAGTGACAAGGGAGGGAGGGAGGGGGAGAAAGAGAGTGACAAGGGAGGGAGGGGGGAGAAAGAGAGTGACAAGGGAGGGTGGGAGGGGGGAGAAAGAGAGTGACCTTCCCTGCCCTTTGCGTACGCCACGTGCCGTGACTTCACGCGGAGGCACTGGATCTTGGGTGAGTTCCCACACTTTTTTTCCCAGGACTTGACCCCTGCACTCCCCACTTTGTCTACTGACGCCTTAAGCATCCTCAACCAACCCATAACTAAAAAGGAAATTCTGAAAACCATCAAGGCCACCCCAGCTAATAAGGCACCGGGACCAGATGGGTTCCCAGCAGAATACTATAAAACCTTCCACTCCATGCTACTCCCATATATGGAAAAATTATATAATGGCTTTATGACGTCGGGTAATATACCCCCTGACATGCTCTCAGCCACAGTAGTCACCTTGCCCAAACCAGGGAAACCCCCTAATTCTCTGGAAAATTTTAGGCCGATCTCTTTGCTTAACCCCTTAAGGACTCAGCCCTATTTCACCTTAAGGACTTGGCCATTTTTTGCAAATCTGACCAGTGTCCCTTTAAGTGCTCATAACTTTAAAACACTTTGACTTATCCAGGCCATTCTGAGATTGTTTTTTCGTCACATATTGTACTTCATGACACTGGTAAAATGAAGTCAAAATTTTTTATTTTTTTTGCATAAAAAAATACCTAATTTACAAAAAATTTGGAAAAATTTGCAAATTTCAAAGTTTCAGTTTCTCTACTTCTGTAATACATAGTAATACCCCCAAAAATTGTGATGACTTTACATTCCCCATATGTCTACTTCAGGTTGGAATTATTTTGGGAATGATATTTAATTTTTTGGGGATGTTACAAGGTTTAGAACTTTAGAAGCAAATATTGAAATTTTTCAGAAATTTACAAAAACCCAATTTTTAGGGACCACTACAGCTCTGAAGTCACTTTGCGAGGCTTACATAATAGAAACCACCCAAAAATGACCCCATTCTATAAACTACACCCCTCAAGGTATTCAAAACTGATTTTACAAACTTTGTTAACCCTTTAGGTGTTGCACAAGAGTTATTGGCAAATGGGGATGAAATTTGAGAATTTCATTTTTTTGCCTAATTTTCCATTTTAACCCATTTTTTCCACTAACAAAGCAAGGGTTAACAGCCAAACAAGACTGTATCTTTATTGCCCTGACTCTGCCGTTTACAGAAACACCCCATATGTGGCTGTAAACTACTGTACGTCCACACAGCGGGGCGTAGAGTGAAAGGTGCGCCGTTTGGTTTTTGGAAGCCAGATTTTGCTGGACTGGTTTTTTGACACCATGTCCCATTTGAAGCCCCCCTGATGCACCCCTAGAGTAGAAACTCCCTAAAAGTGACCCCATCTAAGAAACGACACCCCTCAAGGTATTCAAAACTGATTTTAAAAACTTTGTTAACCCTTTAGGTGTTGCACAAGATATAATGGAAAATAGAGATACAATTTCAAAATTTCACTTTTTTGGCAGATTTTCCATTTTAATATATTTTTTCAAGTAACAAAGCAAGGGTTAACAGCCAAACAAAACTCATTATTTATGGCCCTAATTCTGTAGTTTACAGAAACACCCCATATGTGGTCGTAAACTGCTGTACGGGCACACGGCAGGGCGCAGAAGGAAAGGAATACCATACGGTTTTTGGAAGGCAGATTTTGCTGGACTGGTTTTTTTACACCATGTCCCATTTGAAGCCCCCCTGATGCACCCCTAGAGTAGAAACTCCAAAAAAGTTACCCCATTTTAGAAACTACGGGATAAGGTGGCAGTTTTCTTGGTACTAGTTTAGGGTACATATGATTTTTGGTTGCTCTATATTACACTTTTTGTGCGGCAAGGTAACAAGAAATAGCTTTTTTGGCACCGTTTTTTTGTTTTGTTATTTACAACATTCATCTGAAAGGTTAGATCATGTGGTAATTTTATAGAGCAGGTTGTCACGGACGCGGCGATACCTAATATGTATACTTTTTTTTTTATTTATGTAAGTTTTACACAATGATTTCATTGTTAAAACAAAAAAAGTTTTAGTTTCTCCATAGTCTAAGAGCCATAGTTTTTTCAGTTTTTGGGCGATTATCTTATGTAGGGTCTCATTTTTTGCGGGATGAGATGGCTGTTTTATTGGCACTATTTTGGGGTGCATATGACTTTTTGATCGCTTGCTATTGCACTTTTTGTGACGTAAGATGACAAAAAATTGCTTTTTTTAAACCGTTTTTATTTTTATTTTTTTACGGTGGTCACCTGAGGGGTTAACTCATGTGATATTTTTATAGAGCCGGTCGATACGGACGCGGCGATACCTAATATGTATACTTTTTTTTATTTATGTAAGTTTTACACAATGATTTAATTTTTGAAACAAAAAAAATGATGTTTTAGTGTTTCCATAGTCTAAGAGCCATAGTTTTTTCAGTTTTTGGGCGATAATCTTGGGTAGGGTCTCATTTTTTGCGGGATGAGATGCCGGTTTGATTGGCACTATTTTGGCGTACATGCGACTTTTTTGATCACTTTTATTACCTTTTTTGGGAAGTAAGGTGGGCAAAATTTAAATTTTCTCATAGTTTTTATTTTTTTATTTTTATGGCGTTCACCGTGCGGGGAAAGTAACATGATCGTTTTATAGATCAGGTCGTTACGGACGCGGCGATACCAAACATGTGTAGGGAATTTTATTTTTTTCATTTTTAATTAGTGATAAATGTGTTTTTTGATTTTCACTTTTGTTTTTCACTTTTTCTTACTTTTTTTTTGACCCAGACCCACTTGGTTCTTGAAGATCCAGTGGGTCTGGTGTCTGCATAATACAGTACAGAACCTATATATGTTTCTGTACTGTATTTTACTTACACTGAACAGATCTATGCTTTCAGCACAGATCTGTTCAGCACCATGGACAGCAGGACGCCTGAGCAGGCGTCCTGTTGCCATGGGAACCTTCCCCGTCTGCCACAACTTCGCAGACGGGGAAGGGTAAGGACTGGGGCTTCGGGGGGCTGTCTGGGGGCTCTCTCCCTCGCCCATCGGGGGGCTGCAAAGGCACAGCAGCCCCCCGATGGGAGAGGGAGGGAGCCGCATCTTACTGTTAACTCTTTCCATACAGCGGTCCGCACGGACCGCTGTATGGAAAGGGTTAAACGGCTGACATCCATTCACAGATGTCAGCCGTTTATACCAGGGTGCCAGCAATGTGCTGGCACCCTGGAATACCCACTAGAAGCCAACGATTATTCGGCGGGAGGCGGGCGGGGGATCGCGATCCCGCCTGCCGCACCGCCCGCCTCCCACACCGCCCACACCGCCCGCAACACCCCCCCTGCACCTCCCACCAGGCTAAAATCATGCAGGGGTGCAGGGGGGGTGATCACTATAGATTTGTGCCACACTAAAGTTTCTGATCGCCGCGGTCAGGGACCGCGGCGATCAGAAACAGCAGAAATAGCAACAAACCGCAGGTCTGAATTGACCTGCGGTTTGCTGCGATCGCCGATACGGGGGGTCATATGACCCCCCCAGGCGTTGTGACAGGATGCCGGCTGAATGATTTCAGCCGGCATCCTGTGCGGATTAACCCCTGGGGCGCCACAATCTCAATTTAAACTCATGATGTACCGGTACGTCATGGGTCCTTAAGGACTCGGGAAACATGCCGTACCGGTACGTCATGGGTCCCTAAGGGGTTAATGACGATTTAAAAATGTTTGCCAAACTGTTAGCCGCCCGAATAAACAACTTTCTGCCCTCCCTCTAGTACCATCCCTGCAGACAATGCAGGGATGGTACTAGACGTATGATAAACTTACTTCAGATAGCGAATTGGTCCAGGACCCCACAGTATTTGTCTTCTTAGATGCTGAAAAAACGTTCGATAGGGTACACTGGGGGTTCCTGGACCAAGTACTTAAAAAATTTGGATTTCAGTGGCACATATTAAAAGCTATATCTGGATTATACTCCTCCCCCTCTGCAAGGGTTTTAGCTTCAGGATTTTTATCAAAGGCTTTTCCAATCACCAACGGCACCAGACAAGTGTGCCCATTATCGCCCCTTATCTTCACCATGGTCATGGAGCCGTTGGCGGAAATGATTCGTACATGTAGGGACATCTCAGGCATCTCGGTAAGTAAGCGTCCAAACATAATGGGGCTCTACGCTGATTATGTTATTTTGACACTATCGGACCCCCTAAGATCATTAGAGGCAGCTTCCAAGATTATAACTCAATATTCCTTCAATATTCCTCACTTTCTTACTACAAGCTTAATGTTAATAAAAATAAAGTGCTACCTACTAATGTTCCGGACACACGCATATGTAGTCGCTTTCAATATAACTGGGCTGAGAAATCATTGGCTTACCTGGGGGGTGGAACTAACTCATTCTATCTCTAAATTAGTTACCTCCAATCTTAAAAACCTAAGTTTAGAATTACAGAAAGATTATGGCAAGTATTCTAAGGTACAGCTATCCTGGATTGCAAAAATAAACACAGTAAAAATGTTAATCCTGCCAAAAATTCTATATACATTTTGCTGCATTCCCCTTAAGATACCAAAATATTTAATCGAGCAACTACAAGTGGATATGTTGCACTTTATATGGAATGGTTCCCGGCCTAGAGTTACTAAGAAGACATTACATCCTCCACTCCATCTGGGAGGTTTCCAGATTTGTACAATTACTATTTACCTAATCTACTGGACCAGGCCATGGAGTGGGGGTGTCCGGCTGTACCCCATCAAAGGTTGCATTTTGTTAAAAGAAAATCTCTGAAAGCGCTGTTAGAGGCGTATGGGTTAAAACCGTACAGTCACCACCTGTGGCTACACACAATGCAGGCCACTTTTTTGCTTGCACAAGGCTGCACAAGACCAGAGCACACACATATCTGGACACTAGTATATTCCCTATTACAGTCCTTGAACACCACATCCCTATACTTTCTCTCTCCAAATGGTTGGAATGCGGTATTGATAATCTGGGATGCCTTTTTAGTGACTCAGCGCTAGTAGATTTCGAGATGTTACACTCTAAATTTACATTACCTAACTCTTTTCTATCAGTACCTGCAGATTCGGCACCTGCTTTCCAAAATTCCACCACAGGCAGAGGTGGACAGAGATGACCCATTGCACGGGCTATTCAAAGGTGGTACCACATGCCGCTCCAGCCTCTCCATATGGTACTCAGTCCTACTATGAAGTGTTCTAGGTGTATCAATCACACTGAACAGAACAGGAAAATTCAAATTCGCAACCTAAACTATTCCATCCTAACATCCTAGCAATACAAAACATACAGGTTAAGGCTACTTTCACACCTGCGGCACTACGCTCCGGCCACCTGATCCGACAGAAAATGCAAGGAATCGGCCAGACACAAACCACAGCATGCAGCAGTTTGTGTCCCTCTGATTGTCTGATTGCTTATTTAGGCCCCGCATATGTCAGTTGCCCAGGACCCCCCCATATTAGATGCTCAGCAGGACAGCCCCCCAATATCAGTTATTTATTCAGCCCCCCCATATGCTCATTCAGGCCCCCCAAATGTCATTTGCTCCGGAACCCGAGAGTCAGGCCCCCCCATATGCTAATTCAGGCCCCCCATATCGATGTGACAGACCCCCAGGGCCCCTATCAGACCTCAGATCAGACTAAAAGTAAATAATTAAAACTTACCTCTCCTGCTCCGCTGCTCTCCGTGTCCTGATGTGAGTGCCTGCCCTGCTGGTCTCCAACAGCCCGCGCTGCACAGTCACGTGACCTTACTGCGTACAGCATCAGGTCATAGTGCACGCTGTACGCAGTCAGGCTGGAGGAGAACAGCGTGGAAGCGGAGCCGGAGGGGTAAGTAAGCGCCGATCTCTTGCATACTAGTGAGCACTTCTAGTATGAATGGGCCCCCTCACACGCCAGGCCCCTGTGCAGCTGAACCGGCTGCACCGGCTTATGTCCACCCCTGATTTGTATTCTACTATGTATACTCACATTACAGAAAATAAAAACTTATTGAAACAATCACAAGTTCTTTTCTGTCAGGTGAATGCCTATTTTTTGGGGCCTCTACTGGCCTACAGTAAAATTTGTATCCAGTGACGCCTAATGTACCTCAGCCACATAATCACAAGTTCTTTTCTGTCAGGTGAATGCCTAGATTTTGGGGCCTGTACTGGCCTACAACAAAAAAAATAATATCCAGTGACCACCTAATGTACTTCAAGCCACATCATCACAAGTTCTTTTCTGTCAGGTGAATACCTAATTTTTGGGGCCTGTACTGGCCTACAGTAAAATTGAAGCTGTCTCACTTCGGGGATAACCACATATTCAGCTTAAAGAGGACCTGTCTATTTAAAGGGGTTGCCTCTCTTCAGTAAATAGCATTTATCATGTAGAGAAAGTTAATACAAGGCACTTACTTATGTATTGTGATTGTCCATATTGCTTCCTTTGCTGGCTTGATTCATTTTTCCATCGCGCTATACACTGCTCGCATGCAGGAGTTAAGACCACCCTGTAATCCAGCAGTGGTGGCCGTGCTTGTACACTATAGGAAAAAGCACCTATATGCACTCCCGTGGACATGGTCACCAGAAAGACCAGCACCTTTTCCTATACTGTGCAAGCTCAGCCATTGATGGATTACAGGGTTGTCATAACCATGGAAACAAGCAGTATATAATGTGACAATCACAATACATTAGCAAGCGTCTTGTAATAACTTTCTCTACATGATAAATGTTATAAAGGCAGAGAAATTCTAATTTAGAAAATTGCCAATTTTTTTTAAAATGTTCACCTTTTTTTTTTAAATAAAGATAAAACATATGAACTGAAAGTTACCACTAACATGAACTTCTATGTGTCACGAAAAACAGTCTCAAAATCACATGAATAAGTAAACATTTCAGATGTGCAAAATTAAGTTCTGACAGGAAGGTGAAAACTGGCTGGCCAGGAAGGGGTTAAATGTTCACAGGTGGGCCACTAAACATCCTACCATGTAACTGTAGCATGTTCCAATGACTACTCTCCCAGTTCCATTGCTCACCTCTCGTATATGTAATATTGATATATACACTGCCCCTAACACGGGCTCTCTTCAGCCAATCCCTAACCAATGCACTAAAAAGAGAAGCACTTATACTACAGTATTATAAGCATTTCATATTCCCCCAAACTCCCTCCCTCCTTCCCCCATGGAGCCCTAGGTGCTGTCAGCCTGCCTACCTCTCGTCCCTGACCTGATACAGGAAATGGTAAGAAGCATACCTATTATCTTTCTCTGCAATAATATTCTAAGAAAAGCTTTCTGTTCTCCAGGGTGGCTGTGGTTGTGTGTAGCGGGAACCTGCCATTGCCTTTACTTCGCCATTGCTTGGACAGAGCTCTGGTTCTGGACCATCGTGTGTGCAAATTTTCTGTTGTGCTGCCAGACTTTCCTGGGGAGATCACTAAACTTTTGGAAGCCATTGGACGAGAAGAAGTCAGGTGATTATACAAGTTCACCAAACAGTTTAGTCCCCATTATGGGGTTAAAGCGTTATTTTATTACTCAAGGAACATTCCTAAATAATAACAGTGGCACATTTTTAATTACTTTGACCACATTGAACATCACAAAAATGTTGTACACCTGATATTTCCAATTTTGCAAGTTGGGTACATATCTTGAAAACCATTTCTTCAAAGCTAAAATAATTTATTCTAAAACGTGGGTTTAATACCCCATGTGCTGGCGTAACTGCAACGTGCCGCCCCCCAGGGCCGATCATGTTCCAGGTCTATAGGAATGCCAAGTGGTGTGGTGTGGCCCTTAACAGTCTCTGTTGGTGTCACAGTGCTCCTACCTGGTACCTTTGCTCCCCAGAGTTAGGCTCCTGAAGCAATAAAGGGGATGAGTAATGATGGAGAAGTCAAGTCCAGATCTTATAAAGTTCAACAGCTTTACCTGCATATACTTGCATCCAGACAATACAGTATCTAGGTTTTCCCTTGGTTCCAGCAGGCTTTGGCATAAACTGGCAGGCAAACTTGATAACTCTGCTTTCTCCCTCTGCTGTGCTGAACTCGGCTCTATTCTGGCAGCTGGCATTTAGGACCATTCTGGTACCTTAGGAGTTGGGTGCTTTTGGCTTTTGACCCCCTCGTGATACTCTGTCTCTGGATGTGTAAGGAGTCAGGAGGCTCTATGAGCTGCTTACCTCTGGAGAGACTCCTGCTGCAGGAGGGGGAAAATCTTCCTGTTTCTGCAACATCTTTCATGTATTTTCAGCTCCACTGTCTAGACTAGACTGCCCTGAACTAGAACTGCAACCCCTCCCTTTGGTAGGAAACAGGACTAGCCCACTTTTGCCCAAAAGGGGGAGAATAGAATGGTAAGTTCCATTCTATCTAAGAATCTCTCTCTCTCTGCCAGATAAACACCACCATCTGCTGGACATCCAGGAACATTACATGAACATAACAGTTTCATAGCAATATTTTCAGTGCACAGTGACAAAGGACCTGGAATCCATACACAAATGACATTATGGTTAGCCCATTAGAAACAGTACCACTCTGGGGTATTACATAACTCCCTTGCTGGCATAGATTTAGGTAATTTTCAATGCCTATAACAAGCGTTTGAAAATGATAAATGAGACAGGCCGGCCACCCAGAACCCACCCACTTCATACCCTCTTTTTTAGACCTGGCGTGAGTGGGTAAAAGTAGCAGATTTAGCTGCAAATCCCCTTTGCAACCGAATCTGCGAAAGATATACAGTATGCCTAAAATTGGGGTATATCTAATAATAAATGACCCCAATGTTTTTTTGTTTTTTTTTTAAAGTTTTCTTCTGTTAATTAGTCGCCATATAAGTGGTCTATGCAATTCAGATCACACATAGCCAGATTATGCCACTGCTATGGAGCCCCTGGGAAGACGGGGGGCAGACCTGGTTGGTTGCATCCTTGTGGAGGGTGAGAGAACTTGTTCAGGGATCCATTTGTCCTTAAGGCAAGGGTGTGCTGAATGAACCCAAGGATCATGGAAGGGAGATGGGACAAACAAGTCCTCCTGCTCAGGTGTTAGGGCATTCTAGTGTTAGCCGGCAATTAAAATAGGTCCCCTCACCTCTATGTACACCCTGTCTCTAATAGGCCAATGGGGAGCTGTATTTAAAATCCATTATATTTTTGTAGGATTAGAGGGACTTTGATTTTTCAGTGTTTCTTTAAAGTCAATATTGAAATGCTAAATTTGGAAAAATCCATTTGGAATTTACATAAAAGAAGTAAGAATCAATCGTCCTAAGCTCAGGCTGTTCTGAACATCTTGTGGTGGGTATGACTGCCAGCACAGCATTATTGCTAGGTTGCTCACGTGGACTCTATTAAATGCTTTTGTTCTGAATTTCCTCCTTAAAGAGGACCTTTCACTAGAATAAAACATCTAAACTAACCTTTACAGACATGTAGAGCGGCGCCCAGGGATTCCCCTGCACTTACTGTTATACCTGGGCGCCGCTCCGTTCTCCCGGTATAGCCTCCGGTATCTTCATAGTTAGGCTCCACCCAGGGGAACCTGCCGGCATCTCATTCTCCCATGCTGTAGCGCTGGCCAATCTGCTCATAGCCTGAGAGAAAAAAAGCCTCTCAGGCTATGAGATGAGCGCTGCGATTGGCCAGCGCTACAGCATGGGAGAATGAGATGCCGGCAGGTTCCCCTGGGTGGAGCCTAACTATGAAGATACCGGAGGCTATAACGGGAGAACGGAGCGGCGCCCAGGTATAACAGTAAGTGTAGGGAGATCCCTGGGCACCGCTCTACATGTCTGTATAGTTAGTTTAGATGTTTTATTCTATTGAAAGGTCCTCTTTAATATGTTTTCAGGGGGAGGCTCAAATCATTAGGGCATATGCACATGGCAGTGTCATTTATGCAGTTTTTTGCTGTATTTTTATACTAAAATCTGTATGTTACTTGTGGATTTTATTGTGAATTTTAATGCAGGTTTGCACCAGATCTCACTCTGCTCTGAATATCTGCACAAACAATTGACATGCTGCAGATTTTTAAAGTCTGCACTGCAGATCAATTTCCATGTGGAAAATTTCCATGTGCATGTAGCCTTTGGCTACATTTACACAACCGTATCTGTTTTGTGGTCCGCAAAACACTGATCCGCAAAAAATACAGATTACGTCCTTTTGGCACATGGTGTGCTGTCTGCATTTTTGAAAAAAAATGGAACGGACACGGAAACAAAATATGGTCGTGTGAATGTAGCCCTATTATGTGAATTTCCACACCATGTAGATGATATTTTAAAATCGTGCTGCCTTTCCATTCTTTCTTTATGGCGGCACCGAGTACAGAAACGGGACCCCCATTTTCGGGATGGGACCCCCAGTGATCAGCTAGTTATCCCCTATCCTGTGAATAGGGGATAACTTCTAAACTTGGCACAACTGTTTAAAAATGTTATTAATACGGTCTATTGATTACAGGGTTCTGGATATGCAAAAACAGAACATCTTCTTGAGCACTGATCTGTTCACCTTGGAGGTAGGCTCTATTGCCATGTGATTTAACTTTTTGGCTGTATACTGTCTTTGGAATGTTGGAGGAAGCCAGAGTACCCGGTGGAAAATCACACAAACAGAGGGAGAACATACAAACTCCATGCAGATGTTTCCCTTGTTGGATTTGGAGCCACCAGTGCTGCCTAGCGTGATTATAGCCATACATACATCACAGCTTGCGTTCTTGTGTCATATATCACATTACTGTGAAAAATGTGTACCATGTGGATATTGTTATGTATCATTTAGAGAAGAGCGAATCAAAGCTGACAAAGTGGAATCCGATCAGAATTTCAGGAATATTAGATTTGCACCGAATCCGAATTTCCTCACGCTTCGTGGTAACGAATTGCATTTTTTCCTAAAATGGCTGCTGCCATTATGTTAGGACATAAGTTGAAGTTTGGTGTGAAGTTTGAGGAAAATTGTTTTATGAGATGTCTCCCTGGTGCTACCGCTAGCAGGGACAGACGACGTATCCTTAATATTGTTAGGCAAGCAAAGCAGAAAAGCGAGGTGAATGTTATTGTCCATCTTGGGACAAATGATCTGGCTTGCAATGAGGTGTTAAAGGTGAAGGAAGCTTTTCACACACTTGGTAATAATATACGGGAGGTTTCATCGACTGTTTCATTCTCTGCCGTTTTGCCTGTGCATAACCTTCAGCATGACAGGCAGATGCGCATTAAGGAAATTAATGGATGGCTTGGTGAATGGTGTCGGAAGCAAGGGTTTGGCTTTGTGTCTCATGTTAGCTCTCGTTGGAATGGAAAAAAACTGCACAAGAAAGATGGTTTGCATCTTTCTCTCAAGGGAAGGAATGTCCTCAGTGAACAGTTCAAAGTATTTGCTAAGGAGCATTTAAACTAGGAAAAGGGGATAAACGAGTGATAATCCAGCAGTCCGACTGCCCCCGGAACAATGCCAGAAGATGCCAGTAGCACATAGGTTAAGAAATGACAAGCTCAGAGTCTTGTCTACAAATGCTCACAGTTTAGGGAATAAGATCAATGAACTTGAGTCTATAATGGCATCTGAGAATACAGATTTAGTGTATGTTACAGAGACATGGATCAATGGCAGTAATGACTGGGATATAACAATACCAGGGTTCTCTCTATATAGGAAAGACAGGGAAGGCAAGAAAGGGGGAGGGGTGGCCCTGTATGTGAAAGATAGCATAAAATCTAATTTAATACAAGTTAGCAAGACCAATTTAGAGTCAGTTTGGGTTACGTTGCAGTTTAATAATCATAAGGTAACTCATGTAGGTGTGATATATAGCCGATCAGGCCAAGTCAAAGAAATAGATGATCTACTAGTTGAGGAAATAGCTAAAATGACATTGAAAGGGGAAGTTATCATTATGGGAGACTTTCATCTTCCTGATGTAAACTGGAAAACCAAAATATCTAGTTCTGTCAGGAGTACAGATATTCTAAATTCTCTACTGGGAGTACCTCTACAGCAAGTAGTTGAGGAGCCAACCCGGAAGGAGGCCATTTTAGATTTAGTTTTCACAAATGGGAATTTGGTATCTGATATTACTGTAGAGGAAAGCTTAGGATCTAGTGATCACCAGTCAGTGTGGTTTACTATAAGTACAGTGACTGAGTCACACCACACAAAAATAAAAGTTTTGGATTTTAGAAGAAGGGACTTTTCTAAAAATAGATTAGTGGTATATGAGTCCCTATCAGATTGGAACAGTTTCAATTGAGTCCAGGAGAAATGGGACTACTTAAAGAGGACCTTTCACTGATCCTGACATTGTGAACTAAGTATACAGACATGGAGAGCGGCGCCCGGGGATCTCACTGCACTTACTATTATCCCAGAGCGCCGCTCCGTTCTCCCGCTATGCCCTCCGGTATCTTCGGTCACTAAGTTATGGTAGGCGGAGATTTCAGTCACTAAGTTATGGTAGGCGGAGTCTGCCCTTGTTCTGCTGTAGCTCTGGCCTATCGCAGCGCAGAGCTCACAGCCTGGGAGGTTATTTTCTCCCGGTCTGTGAGCTCTGCGATACGATTGGCCAGCGCTACAGCAGAACAAGGGCAGACTCCGCCTACCATAACTTAGTGACTGAAATCTCCGCCTACCATAACTTAGTGACCGAAGATACGAGAGGGCATAGCGGGAGAACGGAGCGGCGCTCAGGGATAATAGTAAGTGCAGTGAGATCCCCGGGTGCCGCTCTCCATGTCTGTATACTTAGTTCACAATGTCAGGATCAGTGAAAGGTCCTCTTTAAAAGTGGCACATTTGAAGGCAACAAATAATTGCATTAGGCTAGTCAGTAAGAGCAAAACAAGAAAGAGACCACTGTGATACTCAGCAGAAGTGGCCAAAATCAATAAAAACAAAAAGATAGCATTTAATAATTATTTAAAAAAAATAAACGAGGATGACAGGGAAATTTATAAGATTATGCAGAGAGAGGCCAAGCAAGTTATAAGAGCTTCTAAAGCACAGGCAGAAGAGAAATTAGCTTAGTCAGTGAAAAAAAGCCGATAAGACATTCTTCAGATACATAAATGAAAATAGGAAACTAAAACAAGGAATTTCGAAATTAAAAACAAAAGAAGGAAGGTATATGGAAGAAGATAAAGAACTAGCTGACTGCCTCAATGAATACTTCTGTTCAGTTGTTACAAAGGAAAATGAAGGAAAAGGACCTCAGTTAGGGAGGAAGACTAATGAATCTTTTGATGCATGTGTCTTTACAGAGCTTCTAAGTCAGCTGTCTAAAATGTATTAATAAGTCACAGGGGCCTGATGGGATACACCCAAAGCTATTGAAAGAGTTTAGCGGTGAACTAGCAAAACCATTAACAGATTTATTTAACCAATCACTGGTAACAGGAGTCATCCCAGAAGATTGGAAATTAGCAAATGTTGTGCCCATTCACAAGAAAGGTAGTAGGGAGGAATCGGGCAACTATAGGACAGTAAGCCTGACATCAATAGTGGGGAAATTAATGGAAACCATACTTAAGGAGAGGATTGTGGAACATCTAAAATCCCATGGATTGAAAGATGAAAAACAGCATGGGTTTACTTCAGGGAGATCATGTCAAACTAATCTTATAGATTTTTTTGATTGGGTGACTAAAATAATAGATGGCGGAGGTGCAGTAGACATTGCTTATCTAGACTTAGTAAGGCTTTTGATACTGTCCCACATAAAAGGCTTATCAATAAATTGCACTCTTTGTGCTTGGACTTCCATATTGTTGAATGGATTAGGCAGTGGCTGAGGGACAGACAACAGAGGGTTGTAGTCAATGGAGTATATTCAGACCAAGCTCTTGATACCAGTGGGGTACCCTCAGGGATCTGTTCTGGGACCCATATTGTTTAATATCTTTATCAGCGAAATTGCAAAAGGCCTCGGTGGTAAGGTGTGTCTTTTTACTGATGACACAAAGATTTGTAACAGGGTTGATGTTCCTGAAGGGATACACCAAATGGAAAAGGATTTAGGAAAACTAGAGGAATGGTCAAAAATCAAGCAACTAAAATTTAATGTTGATAAGTGCACCTGGGGCGTAAAAAGCCAAGAGCAGAATATAAAATCAGTGATACAGTCCTAACCTCAGTATCTGAGGAAAGGGATTTAGGGGTAATTATTTCAGAAGACTTAAAGGTAGGCAGACAATGTCATAGAGCAGTAGGAAATGCTAGCAGAATGCTTGGGTGTATAGGAAAAGGCAATAAGAGTAGAAAGAGGGAGGTGCTCATGCCGCTCTACAGAGCACTATTTAGACCTCATTTGGCGCATTGTGCTTATTACTGGAGACCATATCTCCAGAAGGATATTGATACTTTGGAGAGAGTTCAGAGCAGGGCAGGTGCAAGGATTTTAGACAACACAAGCGAAGCTACATTTTGGCGCCCCCCCCCCCCCCGCCCCAGAAGTTGAACTCTATGGTTCACTTGACCCATTGTTGTCCGTTTGTTGCAGCCGTAATACAGACGCTAAAATGCTCCAATAGTTCGGCCATGTGAAAGCAGAGAGGTTTTCATGTTTTATGTAAATATGGCTTAAAAATAAGCAAGATAAAAGGCACAATTAAAAAACAAGCAAACCGAAATCAATGAAGAACCATAAGAAGGCAAATAGTGCATGCACACAACCGCAATTTTCTGACCAATTCATTTCTATGGGGCTGAATTTTTGTAACTGTTCTGCAAATTACAGAGCAAGTCCTATTCTTGATCATACTTTCAGGCGATAACAGCCCTTGCAATTGATGGGTGTGAGAAAAATACAGAACGCACGCAGAAGGACCCCCCCCCCCCCCCCCCCCCCCGCAGCTCACCTGGCCCTGGTTCCCGTCTGCAGCAGCTGGCATCTCCTCGGTGTGGTCCTGGTATTTTCTCTCTGCTTCAGACAATCGCTGGTTTGAGGACCGTATATAAAAAATATTTTCCATTACACCTCAGGTTAGACCAGCAATCAGACCTCAGATCAGCCCCCCATGTCAGCCATCAGCCCCCCCATGTCAGCCATCATGCCCCCATGTCAGCCATTAGCCCCCCATATCAGCCATTAGCCCCCGATGTTAGCCGTCAGCCCCCAAAGTAAGCCATCATGCCCCCATGTCAGCCATCAGCTCCCCGTGTCACATTTCTCCCCCTTCCTTTTTACATAATCCCCTCTGTCAGATTTCTCCCCCTCCATGTCACATTTCACCCCCTTAATGTCACATTTCTCCCCCTCAAGGCCTCAATGTCACATTTTTCCCCCTCCATGTCAAATCACCTATGTTACATCAGCCCTCCATGTCACATTTCTCCCCCTCCTTGTCACATTTCACTCACTCAATGTCACATTTCTCCTCCTCCATCCATGTCACATTTCTCCCCGTCCAAACCAAGTCACATCACCCCCTTTGTGTCACATCATGATCACATCATTACCCCCCATTGTGTCACATTTCTCCCCCATGGCACATCATCCCCCCCGCCGGGCCCTGGCCCCATCCCCATGTCACAGACTATAGACATTGTCCCCCATCCCATCATGTCATGGTCACCATCCCCCCCCCCCCCCTCCATTTATGATTGTTGTTTGTGTAATAATTTTTTTAAAACACATTTATGCCGTGCACTCTGGTGCTAGTGCACTCATCAGTGATCACCTACCCACCTGTTCTGCTGCTACGGCAATCTGGCTGTGTGTGAGTCAGACTCACAGACACAGTCAGCTCCATACTGCCGCCGCTGTGCCACTCGCCAGTCACACCCCCCTGGCCTGACCCTGTGACCATGCTGCTGGGCCTGTGCCGCTCTGTGAGTGAGGGCCGGGGCTGCACGGGCACGCAGGCTGGAGCAGGTGGCTGGCGGCGCGGGGGCGCAACTCACAAGTAAGTGATTAAAGTCGTTCACAGTCACAGTTATATGTTCTAAAGCCTTTTTTTGGTGTGTATTAGGGGGGAAGGGGCTTATTAGCTGTTGTGTGGTGAAGTGAGAAAATTATAGCCCTTTTTGGTTACATGGGGGAAAATTACTTAATGGGGGGAAGTGTGAGGGCAAATCACTAGACCAAAAAATCCCTGTAGGGGTACTACTATATGAAAATTAAAACATTAACTTTATTTAATCCTTTAAAATAGGGTTATAGATACCCCAATACCCACACACTTAAAACTATTAGACAATGGTACTGGATTATGCTGAGTTGCTGGTTGAAATTGTTTCTCTCACATTAGAGAGAGGAGATTAAAGAGAGGTGAAATGTAGTGATTTATGGTGTGCAGTTAAATACACAGAAAAAAGGATGTGACCCTATTTAGGGAACACCAAGACCTGGGCCCAGGTCCTAACTGTAAATCCTAACACCTATTAGATGGAGCTGCGTATCACTTGTCACTGCCACTCATAACACAACATATACATACACAGAAAGATATTTGTCGTATTTCTGAGACCATATATACTCCTACAGTACTAACGTCTGCCTAAAATCAAACTGCGCCTAACACTAGTCCCCACCCGACATGTTTCGCCGCGATGCGGCTTCGTCAGGGGTCGCGGCGTTAATGTGGAAGCAGCCTAAGAGGTATGTGGTGCTGTATTCTCATCCAAGTCTTTTTTATTATAATCATATGTATTTTACATTTGGCAAATTTGTAACAGCCCAGATAATTTTATTTAAAATGGAGGGAGGGGCCCAAATTGGGTAGACAGCCCTGGGCCTATCATGCACTTAATCCGCCCCTGATAATAATAATCTGCATTTAGAGGGCTCACCATATTTTACAACGCTTTACCATGAGGAAATACCCAAATAAAATGTCAAGTAATCAAAACACATAATCAGGCAATGAAACAAAAAGAGAGAGGTCCTTTAACCTATCCTTACACGGTGATTTTCCATTTTTTCTGTTTTTGTTTTTCACTCTGTGCCTTTCTGGAGCCATAATTTTTATATTTTTCTGTTCACATAGCTAGCATAACATAGGTCATAAGGCTAAAAAAAGACATCTGTCCATCCATTTCAGGAAGGCAAAAAAAAACTGTGAGGTAGAAGCCTCATTTTAGGTGAAAATAAAATCCTTCCTCACTCCAATCATGCAATTAGAATTATCTTCCTGGATCAACGACCTCTCTCTAGTAACATAGTTTGTAAGGCTGAAAAAGACATACTGTAGCTGTATATATAACCCCAACCCCCATAACTTTTTTTATAGTGGGATGATCTGTAGTTTTTGATGATGTATGACTTTTTGATCACTTTTAATAAAAAAATTTGGGGAGGTAAAGTGATTAAAAAAGGGTGAATTGCCCACTTTAATTTCTTTTTCTGTTACACCATTCATTGTTTGGGCTAAGTTTTTTTTTAATATTTTAATAGTAAAGCTGTTTTTGCACATGGTGATGCCGATTTTTTTAATAGTTTTATATTGTTTAAGTATTTAGATTTTTGGGGAAAAGGGTTGTGAATTTTTATATACTACTATATTACTATTACTAATATTACTTTTTATGGAATTTTCTCCATTATGCTATACAGAAATAGGTATGTTACAGTTCAGTGCTACCTGCTGGCCCGAATTGTAATATACAAGTAATGAGTCTGGAAGCCTTATACAGACTCAGGCTCATTACTTTGAATGAACGCCTTCCCTGACCTCCATCAGGGGAGGCGTTGCAGCCCATAAAGTGTGCACTTCCATGTTTCCAGATTCTCAGATGGCATCTGAGAGGTTAAATGTCTGTGATCAGCATTACCGCTGGTCGCAGACCTTAGCCGTGGGTGTCTGCTGTATGAAACAGCAGGCACTCGGTAGCTATGGCGCTTGCTCTGCTCTGGAGCCAGAGTCATCTTTAACCTGTTTGGGACATAGGTCATACAGGTACCATGTACTTATGTACTATGTTACTATGTTACTTAAAGGGAGTCTGTCATCAAAGTTTCACCTTTTTAACCCTTCCCATAGCTTTCTAGCAGCCTTACAGTTAATAAAAACGTTACCTTTGTGAGCAATCCTGGACTTATAAAACCGGCAAAAAACAACTTAGTAGCATATGCAAATGAGGGCTCGCAAGTGCCCAGGGGCGGCGTTACCCTCGTAGGTGCCCAGCTAGCTCAGCCTTATTGTTGCTTCCCTCCCGCCCATTCTTTCCCTCTGACCGCCCATCTACTGTGTAGTTTATAAAATGGGGTCACTTTTTTGGAGTTTCTACTCTAGGGGTGCATCAGGGGGGCTTCAAATGGGACATGGTGTCAAAAAACCGTCCAGCAAAATCTGCCTTCCAAAAACCGTATGGCATTCCTTTCCTTCTGCGCCCTGCCGTGTGCCTGTACAGCAGTTTACGACCACATATGGGGTGTTTCTGTAAACTACAGAATCAGGGCCATAAATATAAAGTTTTGTTTGGCTGTTAACCCTTGCTTTGTAACTGGAAAAAAAATATTAAAATGGAAAATCTGCCAAAAAGGTGAAATTTGGAAATTGTATCTCTATTTTCCATTAATTCTTGTGGAACACCTAAAGGGTTAACGATGTTTGTAAAATCAGTTTCGAATACCTTAAGTGTTGTAGTTTCTAGAATGGGGTCATTTTTGGGTGGTTTTTATTATGTAAGCCTCACAAAGTGACTTTAGACCTGAACTAGTCCTTAAAAAGTGGGTTTTTAAGATTTGCTTCTAAATTTCTAAGCCTTGTAACATCCCTAAAAAATAAAATATTCCCAAATAATCCAAACATGAAGTAGACATATGGGGAATGTAAAGTAATAACTTATTTTGGAGGTATTACTATATATTATAGAATTAGAGAAACTGAAACTTAAAAATTAGCTAATTTTTCAAAAAAAATTGTAAATTTGGTTTTTTTTTTATAAATAAAAATGTTTTTTTTTTTTTACTCCATTTTGCCAGTGTCATGAAGTACAATATGTGACGAAAAAACAATCTCAGAATGGCCTGGATAAGTCAAAGCGTTTTAAAGTTATCACCACATAAAGTGACACTGGGCAGATTTGCAAAAAAATTGACCGGTCCATAAGGTGAAAATGAGCTCGATCCCTGAGGGGTTAAAGACCAGACATCTGCCATACAAGTACAGCGGGTGTGGTGAAGGGTTTAAAGGGCTTCTCCGGTTCCATAGTGGATTTTTTATCCGCCCAGTGCAGCCCAAATACTGCATATTTTTACACCATATAACTCGGGCAACCAATCAGATTAAACCACTTCGCCACATCCAATGTCCCAAGTGAGAGAATGAATCTTTTATTACTTTGTGTTCATTGGAAATGGCCAGATGTGCTTCTAATGTGCTTCCACCGCTGCCAAATAATGAATCACAAAGGCATTCCTGGCTCTGAGCCCTTCAACTTTCTGTCTTGTTTTCCCCATAGACATGGAATTTGCTGTTCTAATTCACAAATGGTTCACATTATTGTAACCAAAATAAACATGCGACCTTAACTCCTCGCATTCGGGTTCCATTACCTCAACATCATCACAAAAAAGGTTGCACAAAACAGTATGACTGTATTGCTTATATACAGGTAGTTGTCTTGTGTATATATATATATATATATAATCAGAAAAGGACTTTAACCCCTTCAGGACCTTGCAATTTTCTGTTTTTTCGTTTTTTTACTTTTGGCCTTCCCTGAGTCATAACTTTTGTATTTTTCCGTTCACATAGCCATATGACGGCTTGTTTTTTTGTGGGACAAGTTGTACTTCTAAAGGCAACATTTTATGTTGCATACAATCAAGGGCGGATTTGGCATGTCTGGGGGCCCCTGTCACACCACTAAGCCCCACTGTCAGCAGTACAGTAACACACTTTTTCTACTGCCCTGCAGCTAGAAAGGGCCCCATACCCACAGCTGAACTGGCTGCACAAGTGATATGTTCTCCCCTGGCTTAGTTGCCATACTTGTTGAATTTTTTCAACCAATCATTTGGGCCAGGAGTGGGCCTCTTCGTCTCTGGAGCCCCAAGCATTTGCTTGGTTTGCATGGTGGTAAGTGGAAGTGAAGTGAAAAACAGCGAATCAGACTTTTTTTTTGTTATGGTGCTTTATGTATGTATGGCGCTGATACCTGTGATCTTTTGTGATTTTTTGTTCATTTTTAGTATAATGAATTTTAATATTTATATATTTTAACTTTTGTTATATTTTTAAAATCTAAATTTTTCCTTTTTTAGTGGAGTTGAACATGTGATCGTCAGATTGCTTCTCCTATAGATGACAATGAATTCCCATTGCAGCCTAAAGGAGATTCAATACATTCTTATGGAGCCCTTATGTGGTAGCCCCAAGTACTCTTGTGGTAGCGCCCCTGTGTTAGCCTCAAGTGAATAGGATGGAGCCGTCCCATTGAAGTGAATGGGGCAGAGGAGCTGTAATTACACTGCTTGCTGCTGCAATTTCAACGGCAATCAAGTAGACAGTGAGGAGAACACAGGATTAGTACGAGCACTCCATTTTCAGTATACAGCTAATCAGCGGGGGTGCCGGCAGTCGGGCCCCTGCCGATTTGATACTGATGACCTATCCTCAGGATAGGTGATCAGTAGAGATAAGTGAATCAAAATTGGAATTCGAAAGTGGAATTCGATCCGAATTTCAGGAAAAATTAGATTCACACCGAATCCAAACTTCCTGATGCTTCGTGGTAACAAATCAAATTTTTTTCCTAAAATGGCTGCTGCACATGTTAGGACATGGAGCAAAGAACTTTGGGAACAAGGGAACACCCACAATGCCATGCATGCAGCCAGCCAGCCCTGTGATGTCACATCCCTATAAATAGCCATCTTGATTTCAGCCATTTTCCAGTGTGCTTAGTGCAGGGAGAGGCGTCAGCAGGGGTTAGGGAAAGTGCTAGGAAAGACTTGAAAACTTTTATTTTGCTCAATAGAAGTTCAGAGAAAGATCATTAGAAGTGTATGGAAAGGATAGGGAGGAATTATTCCACACTAGAACAGGAGAACAACATGTTAGTTTCACCTTTTAAGTTGCATTACTAAAATTAATTAACTTTGCACGATATTCCAATTTTTTGAGTTTCACCTGTATGTTGTAAAGCCTTTTTTGGGTTGTATTAGTGGGGGAAAAAAAACGTATTAGCCGTTGTGTGGTAAAGTGAGAAAATTACAGCCTTTTTTGGTGTGTATTAGTGAAAAACTAAAAGTATTAGTTCCCGTTCAACGGAGCAGTTATATGTTCTAAAGCCTTTTTTAGGGTGTATTAGTGGGAAAAAAAAATAAGAGCTTATTTGCCGTTCAGTGGTTCAGTTATATGCTGTAAAGCCCTTTTTGGCGTGTGCATTAGTTGAAAAAAAAGGGGCTTATTAGCCGTTGTGTGATGAAGTGAGAAAATTACAGCCTATTTTGGGGTGTATTAATTTCCTTTTTATTTATTTATTTGATCTAACAATATGTCAGACAAAGAAGTGAGAGGTCCTGCACAGGGGAGGGGCAGAGGCCTAAATGCTTCTGGCGCAGGCACAGGTCGCAGCAGAGTAAGGGAGCGTGGCAGCAGGGGTCACTTCGAGAGGCCTGAGCTCCCGGTGTCATCTACAGGTCATGTCTTGACCAGCAACCCAGCAGTTCTTGAATGGTTGACTCAGTCACCCACTTCATCCCAAGTGACATCAGACACGCCCTGTGCCCTCACCTATCCTCAACCTGCCTCTTTCCTTTTATGTTCCCTCAGCCAGAGAAGTATTATATGCTGTGGGCTCAGCTCCACTATACAGCGAGGACGAGCTACTAGTGAACAGTCAGCAGCTACTGCCCAGCCAAGATCTGAAGGAGAGTGGTGTGGGAGCTGGTGTTGCGAGCTGTCAGGCTCCTGGCTCAAAGACCATTGAAGAGAACATTAGTGATGGGCAGACAGTACTCGATGATGATGTAGCCGATCGCAGTTGGGAGCTGGGTGACGAAGAGGGTGGCAGCTTGCGCGTGAGGCAGCAGCGGAGCCAGCAAGTTGGTAGCGTGGCCGGGAGTCAGCAGCGTGGCAGCAGTTGGAGATCAGGAGCCAAACGTGCGCAGGGTAGACCACTCGCTTCACAGGGGTCTACCTGCCCAGAAAGTAGTGGTGCAGGGGTTCACGGAGGCAGCAGCAGTAGCAGTCAGTGCGAAGTGTTGGGAGTAAAATCACCAACTCGGTGGTGTGGCAGTTTTTTGTTAAGCTGCCGGAGGAGGTGAACATGGCCATTTGCCGAATCTGTGGTAAGAAGGTAAAGCGTGGCCAGGGTGCCAATGTTGGCAACACGGCTCTGCGTCAACATATGCAGCGTCACTATAAAGTGGCCTGGGAGAACCATGGCTCCAATGTGGTGGTCCAGCCTACCGCAGAAACCGATGCATCACCCAATGGCATGCACCCGATTTCAGGCAGTCAAGGCTCCACCACCTCAGCCGAAGGGAGCTATCTCACCTTCCCTTCACCTACCGGTCCTGATGCTCCTGCTCCTCGTCAGTCATTCCATCAGCAATCGATCACTGAAGCGATTGCCAAGAGACAACAGTATGCATATGCACTCATGGCGCAGAAGTTTAATGTGCTCCTGGCCAAGTTGCAGGTACTGCAGTCCCTCCCTTTCCAAGTGGTGGAATCTGCATCTTTCAGAGAACTGATGGCTTGTGCCGAGCCGAGGTGGAGAGTCGCAAGCCGTCATTTCTTTGCCAAAAAGGCAGTACCAGCCCTACACAAATATGTAGAACAGAAGGTGGGCCAGTCCTTGAGCCTTGCAGTGTCTGCCAAAGTGCACGGCAGCGCCGACGTGTGGAGCTGTAACTACGGTCAAGGTCAAGGATATGTCCTTTACGACCCACTGGGTAAATGTGGTTCCTGCCTAGCCAAACCAGCAACTTGGCCAGATGACGCCTCCACATCCTCACGCCGTTGGTCTTGCAACAATGTCCGCCTCTGCATCCTCATCCACCACCGTATCCTCAGCCTCCACTGCAGGGACAATTCACAGAGCTCCTCCAGCATACCATATGTGCAGGGCACGGCGGTGTCACGCTGTTCTACACCTTGTTTGCCTGGGCTCACGGAGTCACACAGGGGAGGAACTGCTCCTTCATCAAGAAATTGAATCCTGGCTTTCTCCACGACAACTCAAAATCGGAACCATGGTGACCGACAATGGGAAGAACATGGTGTCGGTGCTGCGTCAAGGATGGCTGAGCCATGTGCCCTGCATGATGCACGTGTTCAATCTGGTTGTCAAGCAGTTTATGAAGTCTTCCACCCAGCTGCAAGTCATCCTAAAAATGGCCAGGAAACTTTGCATGCACTTCAGCCACTCATACACCGCCAAGCACGCTGTCACGAGGGTGTCAGGAGCCACGTCTGACTCCGTTATACCCGGGGTCAGGAAGTCGCAGCGGGTGGCTGCGCGCTCTATGTCTAAAGATCACGCTGTTTCTTAATGATAGTTTTCTGTGTTTGCCTTACTATCCTTTTTGTCTCACTCAGGGATCCGTAGCTTCTCCTCCTCAGTTGTTTCTTGTCTGTCACTCCCAACCTCCTTATATTCTCCTCTCACACTTCTCTAGTTGCAGATATAGAGCTTCCTGCCTGGACTTCTATACTGACCCACTGGAGCTGTGAATCCTGGTTGTTGTTGTTCCAGAGTGTTACCCTCCGGATCCCTGTTGGGCTTTTTGTTGTCTTCTGTTGTCGCCCACCTGGGATTATATGTTGTCTGTATTGTCTGTCCTCCCCTTGGTGTTTTCCTTTAGAGTTAGTGGTGCGGACTAGTGTTTCCACCGCTCTATTCACTATCTAGGGCTCATCTTAGGGAAAGCCAGGGTTTTAGGAAGGCGTACGGGTGAGGAACCCGTCTAGGGACGTCAGGGCAGTCAGGTGCCAGCCTCAAGGTGAGATAGGGGTCACCACCTTTCTCTCTCCCTTGGACAGAGCCTCCCCTTTTCCCTCCCTTTGTGTCACGTATGTGATAGGCACGCCGGTCGTGATATTATATCTGGCCCTTATTTTTTGGGAAGAAAAAAAAGAGAAAAAAAATTATTATTATTATTTTTTTTTTTTCTCTCTATTTAGAATCCAGTATGGATCCTATTGCTGCTTTGGCAAAACAACTTCAAGGCCTGTCCTTGGAGGTGGCAGGATTGAAGGCGTCGGTCCTCCAGCAACAGCAGCAAATGCAGCAGACCGCAAGCCCAGCGGTTGCTATGGGTAACCAGGTTGCTGCAGAACCCAAGGTTGTTCTTCCTGACAGATTTTCTGGGGGAAGGGACAAGTTTGTGACGTTCCGTGAGGCCTGTAATTTATATTTTAAGCTGCGCCCTTACTCCTCTGGTAATGAAGAACAGCGGGTGGGGGTTGTTATTTCCCTGCTTCAGGGGTACCCGCAATCCTGGGCGTTCTATTTACCCCCTGGTTCCCAGGCTCTCCGGTCAGTGGATGATTTTTTTGGGGCCTTGGGTCTCATATATGATGACCCTGACTGAGTCGCCCTGGCTGAGTCGAAGTTACGGAGACTCCTACAGGGAGATCGGCCAGCAGAGGAATATTGCTCAGAGTTCCGTAGGTGGGCTACGGATACCCAGTGGAACGACCCGGCTCTCAGGAGTCAGTTCTGCTCTGGATTATCCGAAAGGATGCGTTTGCGCTGTATGAGACTCCCCTTTCCCTTGATGCTGTTATGTCCCTCTCTATCAGAATAGATAGACGTCTTAGGGAGAGATTGAAAATTCCTGAGCAATTGGTAACCCCTCCCAAGCAGCAGTTAGTCTGTACTGACCTAGACGAGCCAATGCAGCTAGGAGGAACTACTCGTCAGGTCCATCCTCTTGAGGCTCGCCGTAGGCGTGGGGCTTGTTTTTTCTGTGGGGAAAGGGGTCATTTCATTAATGTCTGTCCTTCCTTTCTCAAAAACAAAAGACCGTCGGAACCACTAACCCCAGGCTGTGCGGAGGATGTCAGCCGGGGGGTATACGTTTCCTCCATACGAACATCTCAATTTGTGTTGCTAGCGGTTATTGTTTTTGGTGTTAAGACGGAGACTATTTCTTTCTTTTTAGACAGTGGAGCAGGGGTAAATTTGATTGATGCCCATTTTGCCCGCACTATGGGTTTGTCTCTCTGTATGCTGCAGAGACCTATTCCCATATTCGCTATTGATTCTGCTCCTCTGTCTCAGAGAAACCTCACTCACATTGTCCATAACTTACACCTTCGGGTAGGGGACCACCATAATGAGTGTCTTTCATGTTACGTTCTGGAGGGCCTTCCCTCTCCTGTGGTATTGGGTCTTCCCTGGTTGGTAGCGCACAATCCTGTGGTGGATTGGCAGGCCAGGGAGATATTGGAGTGGAGTGAGCATTGCAGAGAAAATTGCTGAAATAGCAATTGCTTAGTCGCCTCCATAGCTACCCTACCTACATTTATTTCGGACTTTGAGGACGTTTTTTCTGAAAAGGGTTGTCAGAAGTTACCACCTCATTGTCCTTATGATTGCCCGGTTAACCTGATTCCCGGTGCAAAATTACTCAAGACCAGGTTATATAATCTTTCGGGTCCCGAGAGACAAGCCATGAAAGATTATATCTCCGAGAGTCTGGCTAAAGGGACACATCAGACCCTCTTCTTCACCCGTGGCTGCAGGGTTTTTCTTTGTTAAAAAGAAAGATGGGGGCCTGCGTCCTTGCCTAGATTTCCGCGAGCTAAACCGGATAACCATCCGAGACCCATACCCTCTTCCTCTCATTCCTGACCTTTTTAATCAGATTGCGGGTGCTAAGTGGTTCTCCGAACTTGATCTTAGGGGGGCCTACAATCTGATTCGTATCAAGGAAGGGGATGAGTGGAAGACAGCTTTTAACACCCCTGAGGGGCATTATGAAAATTTAGTCATGCCTTTCGGTCTGACCAATGCTCCTGCTGTCTTCCAACATTTCGTTAATGATATTTTTAGTCATCTTATCGGCAGGTTTGTGGTGATATACCTAGATGATATCTTAATTTATTCGGCTGATCTGAAAACACATGAAGTACATGTCAGACAGGTACTGCAGGTCCTACAAACGAATAAATTATATGCAAAAATTGAAAAGTGTGTCTTCGCCGTTCAGGAAATACAGTTCCTAGGATATCTATTATCTGCTTCAGGTTTCCGTATGGATCCTAGGAAGGTCCAGGCAATTTTAGATTGGGATCTTCCTGAGAACCTTAAAGCTCTACAACGGTTTTTGGGTTTTGCAAATTTCTATAGAAAGTTCATTAGAAATTATTCAGTGATCGTCAAACCCCTTACTGACATGACTAGGAAGGGGACTGATTTTTTTAAATGGTCTGACGCCGCTAAAATTGCATTTTCCTCTCTAAAAGAGCCTCCCAGCCTTTTATTGTTGAAGTAGATGCGTCAGAGGTGGGAGTGGGGGCTGTACTGTCTCAGGGTCCGTCTCCTGGCAAATGGCGTCCTTGCGCTTTCTTTTCCCAAAAATTATCTACAGCTGAGAAAAACTATGATATTGGAAATAGGGAACTATTAGCGATTAAACTAGCGTTTGAAGAATGGCGTCACTTCTTAGAGGGAGCAATCCACCCCGTCACGGTGATTACGGATCACAAAAACCTTCTGTACCTCGAATCGGCTAAGCATCTCACCCCTAGGCAAGCTAGGTGGTCGCTATTTTTTTACCAGGTTTAACTTTGTCATCACCTATCGTCCTGGGGCAAAAAATACCAAGGCAGACGCATTATCTCGTAGTTTCCCTGGAGGGGGTAATGTTAGTGATCCGGTACCCATTTTACAAAGAGGAGTGGTTGTCTCTGCTGTACACTCTGTTCTGGAGGGGAAGGTGTTAGAGGCCCAGGGGGACGCTCCGGTCTCTTGCCCCTCAGAGAAATTGTTTGTACCGTTAAACCTGCGTCTCGAATTATTAAAGGAACATCATAATTCGGCACTTGCTGGGCACCCGGGTAGTAAAGCAACCTTGGAGCTATTGTCTCGTCGTTTTTGGTGGCCAAGGTTGCGTCAGGATGTAATGAATTTTGTGTCTACTTGTTCTACTTGTGCACGCGCGAAAGTCTCTCATACACGTCCTGCAGGGTCTTTATTGCCACTTGTCATTCCCAATAGGCCATGGACACATCTGTCAATGGATTTCATCACTGACTTACCTTTGTCTGCAGGTAAAACAGTTATCTTGGTTGTAGTAGACAGGTTTAGCAAAATGGTACACTTCATTGCGTTACCCGCACTTCCTAATGCTAAGACTCTTGCTCAGGTGTTCATCAATGAAATCGTGAAGCTTCACGGGGTTCCTTCCGATGTGGTTTCGGATCGGGGAACCCAATTTATTTCTAAGTTTTGGAAAGCTTTTTGTTCCCGTTTGGGGGTACACTTATCTTTTTCCTCAGCTTTCCATCCTCAGTCGAATGGACAGACTGAGCGTACCAACCAAAACCTTGAGACATATCTAAGGTGTTTTGTGTCTGAAAATCAAGAGGTGTGGTCATCATATTTACCGTTAGCCGAGTTTGCCATAAATAATCGCCGTCAGGAATCCACGGGCAAGTCACCATTTCTTGGTGCATATGGTTTTCATCCCCAATTCTGTACTTTCAAAGAGGGGGGGGTCTTCTGGGGTTCCCTAAGAAACGGTCGCCAGGTCCGGACCTAGGAGTGAATGACTATGTGTGGTTATCTACTAGGAATATTAAGTTCAAGGTTCCCTCTTGGAAACTGGGTCCTAGGTTCATTGGTCCTTACAAAATAGTAGCCGTCATTAACCCCATGGCTTTTCGCCTGGAGCTACCTCAGACTTTTAAGATCCATAACGTCTTCCATAAGTCGTTACTCAAGAAGTATGTTCCACCTCTAGAACCATCACCACTGCCACCCCCTCCTGTTATTGTGGATGGTAATCTGGAGTTTCAAATATCCAAAATTGTTGATTCTCGTCTGGTCCGCCGCTCTCTTCAGTATCTGGTGCATTGGAGGGGTTACGGCCCCGAGGAAAGAATGTGGGTTCCAGCGTCAGCGGTAAACGCCAACAGGTTAGTTCAGGCTTTCCATGCCTCTCATCCGGAGAGACCTGGTCCTGAGTGTCCGGAGGCCCCTCGTAGAAAGGGGGGTACTGTCACGAGGGTGTCAAGAGCCACGTCTGACTCCGTTATACCCGGGGTCAGGAAGTCGCAGCGGGTGGCTGCGCGCTCTATGTCTAAAGATCACGCTGTTTCTTAATGATAGTTTTCTGTGTTTGCCTTACTATCCTTTTTGTCTCACTCAGGGATCCATAGCTTCTCCTCCTCAGCTGTTTCTTGTCTGTCACTCCCAACCTCCTTATATTCTCCTCTCACACTTCTCTAGTTGCCAGATATAGAGCTTCCTGCCTGGACTTCTATACTGACCCACTGGAGCTGTGAATCCTGGTTGTTGTTCCAGAGTGTTACCCTCCAGATCCCTGTTGGGCTTTTTGTTGTCTTCTGTTGTCGCCCACCTGGGATTATATGTTGTCTGTATTGTCTGTCCTCCCCTTGGTGTTTTCCTTTAGAGTTAGTAGTGCGGACTAGTGTTCCCACCGCCCTATTCATTATCTAGGGCTCATCTTAGGGAAAGCCAGGGTTTTAGGCACGCGATCGGCGTACGGGTGAGGAACCCGTCTAGGGACATCAGGGCAGTCAGGTGCTAGCCTCAAGGTGAGATAGGGGTCACCACCTTTCTCTCTCCCTTGGACAGAGCCTCCCCTTTTCCCTCCCTTTGTGTCACGTATGTGATAGGCACGCCGGTCGTGATACACGCCCTCCTTGAGCTGCAGCAGCGTCCCCCAACATAGGCTGATATGCGACGTTTCCACCAGTTGGAATTCCACCCTCCATATGTTGGACGGACTATATGAACAGAGAAAGGCCATAAACGATTTCTTGATGATCCAAGCGGACAGAACTCCCCTGTGTAACTTTGATGTCAGCCAGTGGCAGCACATGCGTGACACCTGCCATTTGCTCGTGCCCTTTGAGGATGCCACGCTATTTGTCAGTCGCCAGGACTATGGAATGAACGTCATTCCACTACTTCATTTCCTGGAACAGATGCTGGTTAATCTGGCTGGTCAGGGGACTGGAGAAGTGGCGCCTACATCTCACGGCCACATGAGCCCTGTGGGTGCTGAACTGGAGGAGGAGAACATTGGAGCACAAGGAATGTGTAGAGAAATGGGTGGTTTTTCTACACAGGTGACAGGAGAGGAGGAGCAGAAGCAGCCGTAGGAGCAAGAGGGAGATGAAGAAGATGAGGCAGATGACCCAGGCACACCGTGGCAGTATGTAATGGAGATGGAGGCAGGGTGTCCCTCCAAGTCATTTTAGTAAATGGCCAGCTGCATGCTCACTTGCTTGGGTAGTGACAGCCAAATTGTCACCATTCAGCAGAGGGATGACTACTGGCTTTCCACCTTGTTGGACCCTCGCTACCGGTCCAAAATGGGGGCCATTTTTACACCCGCTGAGAGGGAGGACAAAATGAACTACTATAGAGACATCCTATGTAGTCAGTTGGCCACTGCCTATCTGCGCCATCATCCAGATTCTCGCAGATCTGACCAGGGTGCACTCTCGTTCCACATGCGATGGATGCTGTGGTGGGGTGGGGGGGTTAGGAGCAGTACCAGCTCCATCAGCAGCAGCTTGAGTCTAGAGTCGATGATGAGCAGCTTTCTTAACCTGCCTAGTGAAGAAACTACTCACCAACAGCAGCTAGGCCTGGAGCAGAACCTGAACCAGCAGGTGGTGGCATATTTGGACAGTACCCTGCCACCCCACATTAAATATCCGCTGGACTACTGGGCAGCCAAACTGGATTTGTGGCCGAAACTGGCCGAGTTTTCCCTAGAAACGCTGTCCTGCCCGGCTAGTGGTGTGGCATCAGAGCGGGTGCTTAGTGCGGCGGGGCCATAGTTACCCCAAGGGGAACTCACCTGTCCACCCAAAATGTAGAGAGAGACTGACCTTTGTCAAGATGAATTAGGAGTGGATCAGCCAGGATTTCCACCCACCGATACCTGATGCATCAGATTAGATCATCCATGCTGCCTCACCCAAACCTTGACAAGAGACCGGTTTCTTCTGGCTACCTGCCTCAGCTACTATTCCGATGCTGCCACCTGCCTGATGCCAAGTGCTCCTTCCTATAGCCACCATAGTCAGCGGGTACTGTTATTGCCACCCACCTCCCCACTATGTCACCGGGTTCCTCTGTGGTCTCCTGATGATGCTGCCAACTCACCACTCACGTCTACTCATGCTGCTGCTGCCACCTCCACACTATGTTATCATGCCACTCTGTGGCCTCCTCATGCTGCTGCTGCCGCCACCTCCACACTACGTCATTGTGCCACTCTGTGGCCTCCTCATGCTGCTGCTGCTGCCACCTCCACTCTATGTCACCTTGCCACTCTGTGGCCTACTCATGCTGCTGCTGCCACCACCATACTATGTCACCTTGCCAGTCTGTGCCCTCCTCATGCTGCTGCTGCCACCTCCACATTATGTCATTGTGCCACTCTGTGGTCTCCTCATGCTGCTGACACCTCCAAACTCTGCCATTGTGCCACTCCGCGGCCTCCTCATGCTGCTGCTGCGAACTCCACACTATGTCACCTTGCTAGTCTGTGGCCTCTTTATGCTGCTGCCACCTCCACACTATGTCACCTTGACACTCTGTGGCCTCCTCATGCTGCTGCTAAATCAACACTATGTCACTGGGCCACTCTGTGGCCTTTTCATGCTGCTGCTGATGCCACCTTCACATTATGTCACCTTGCCAGTGTGTGGCCTCCTCATGCTGCTGCTGCCACCTTCACACTATGTCACCTTGCCACTCTGTGGTCTCCTCATGCTGCTGCTCTATGCCACCTCCACACTATGTCACCTTGCCAGTCTGTGGCCTCCTCATGCTGCTGCCACCTCCACACTATATCACCTTACCACTCTGTGGTCTCCTCATGCTGCTGCTATCTCAACACTATGTGACTGAGCCACTCTGTGGCCTCCTCATGCTGTTGCTGATGCCACCTTTACACTATGTCACCTTGCCAGTCTGTGGCCTCCTAATGCTGCTGCCACTTTCACCTTGCCAGTCTGTGGCCTCCTCGTGCTGCTGCTAACTCAACACTATGTCACTGGGAGACTCTGTGGCTTCCTCATGCTGCTGCCACCTCAACACTATGTAAATGAGCAATTCTTTGGTCTCCTCATGCTGCTGCTAACTCAACACTATCACTGGGCCACTCTGTGGCTTCCTCATGCTGCTGTCACCTCAACACTATGTAAATGGGCCATTCTTTGGTCTCCTCCTGATGCTGCTGCTGCTAACTCAACACTATGTCACTGGGCCACTCTGTGGTCTCCTTATGCTGCTGCTACCTCAACACTATGTCATTGGGCCACTCTGTGGACTTCTCAAGCTGTTCTCCCACCCTCCCCTCTCCATGACTGGGCCATTTTGGCCTGTTGACATCATCATTTATTTGACTCTTCTGATCTGTCAGAAGGAAGGAAAAATGAGAAGCACAACGGATCCTGTCTGTGTAGCAGCTGGAAGGCCTGTATGGTTCCTTCAGAATTGACTTCTGATTTGGTAGCCAAAAGCAGTAGTGGGTAGAAAACACAGAAGACATGCAAATATTCCATTCACGTGTCATCTATGTTTTGGATCCACTCCTGTTTTTTTTTTGCTTTAGCAATACTGATGGATTACTGACCAAATGTTGACCGAGTGAAGGCAGATGCTAAACAGACAGGATCCATTTTTTGGGGGGGGTTAGTGGTCTGATGGATCAGAGGAAGGGCAAAATAATCAGTGACGTCAACACAAACTTACTGCTGGCACCCTCTCCACTCTGTCAAGGGGCTCTACTTGTATAAGCGTTTAATAGAAAAGATTCTGAAGACATCTATGTGGAATCAGCTGACGACGGTGTAAAAGGAGTGCGCTCTTTCACACGACAGTAGGATCTTTGGCATCTGAACGGTTCAACATCGACCTGTAAGGCTGAGTTCACACTTGAGTTATTTGGTCAGTTTTGGCTCCGTAACTGCCCAAATAAGGGAAGTGTGCAGTGACTCACAGTATTGTTTCACTACCGCAGTAGACTCCATATGCGTGTTAGTGCAGGGCACAGTGTTCTACACCACTATACAGGCTCTCTGCAGCCAGGAAATAGCTGTTTTTAACGCGATTCATCGCAAATAAATTCGGATTGAATCAGATCTTTTCAGAAAATTCGTTGAACCGTCCGAATCGAATTTTTGAGAAATTCGCTCATCTCTAGTCATCAGTATCTGATTGGTGGGGGTCCAACACCCGGTACCCCTATTGATTAGCTGTTTTGAGAAGGCACTGGCACTGCTATGAGCACTGAGGCCTTCTCTGTGCTTACCAAGGACCATCCGTGCCTTCTCAAAAACCCCACTGATTAGATAGTGATGACCTATCCTGAGGATAGGTTATCAGTACAGAAATCCTGTTAAACGCCTTTAAGTAGAGAGTATAGGGATTATTTTCCTCTATTTGTTTTTCACCCTGTTTACTTATATTTCATTGCATAACACATGACACACACAGTCTGTCAGACCATTTATCATTCAAAATCTTCAAATTTTGCAGCCACATGATGGATTGTAGGGAAACAAGTAAAGTGATGCAGCAGACTATTGTATGTTAGCAGCCTTTCCTGATCATTACTTTCTGACATTTTACATGGTTTATGAGCCTCCCATCAAATAAAACTTTTCTAGTGTAAAAGGGCCCCTAAGAGGAAGATCAAGAACATATATGACATGTAAGAATTACAGCTTTATGTAAGGCTGGTTTACTTTTAAGTTTATGGAAACTTAAATTCTCCAAAAATAAAATGTTTGCTTATGAAAATCTGCTGTCAAAGGCAGTTATCCTAATTCATGAGATACGGGATAAGTATGTTATTGTGACGATCTGACTGCTGGAACCCCCACCGTTTCTGAGAAAATGGGTCCTGGGCCCCCTGTGAACAGAGAGGTAGGTTGCACATGTGAGATTCATTCTCGATGGGACTGATGAAGATAGCCGAGTACAGAACTTAGCTATTTTTTGCATTTGTATAGAGAATGAATGGAGGCTCAGTGCCAGATTACTGCTACACGTCCTACTGCATGCCTTACTGCTAGGCGCGTTCCATTTATATGGAGGTACAGTACCCCAATTCTCAGGATTGGGGGAGCCAAAAAGGTCAGACCCCCACTGATCAGATACATATTCCCTCTCCTGTGTATAGGACATAAGTCCAGAGCTTGGCACAATTCAGTATGGCAGCAATCTGTGTGTAGTGTATGGTGGCATTATTTACTTTAGAACTAACACACTTAGGCCTATTTGCACACGACTGTATGTATTTAGCGGTCCGCAAAAAATACGGATGACATCCGTGTGCATTCCGTATTTTATGGAACAGCTGGCCCTTCATAGAACAGTACTATCCTTGTCCGTAATGCGGACAATAGCAGGACATGTTATATTTTTTGGCGGAACAGAAATACGGAAACGAAATGCACACAGAGTACCTTCCGTTTTTTTTTTTTTGCGGACCCATTGAAATGAATGATTCCATATATGGTCTGCAAAAAAAAATGGAAACGGAATAAAAATACGCTCGTGTGCAAGAGGCCTTAAGGTACAGGCACACATGGCGAATATGCTGTGGAGTCCTGCAGAGCAATTGCATGCAGAAAATCTGAAGCATTTACACTACCAACAAAAGAAGATGAGATTTCAACCACACGCAGAATTTCCACATCAAAATCTGCACATGACTTGTTGTTCGGTGTGGATTTTATATCCTCAGTATGTCAATTCACTTCTTCAGCTGATTTCACCATTTGCAATGTAGAGGATGGGATCTGTATCAAAATTTGCACCATTTGATGTGGATGTTGCTGCTGTATCTGCAGACATGCTACAGGTCTGTGCGGTGTGGGGTTTTGCTCTGGTAGATAGGGTAAGCGAGTGCAGTACAGAGGCAAAATACAAGTTCTTAACTCAAAACGTCAGTGTTTAGGCTACTTTCACACCTGCATTCAGGTGTCCGCTCGTGAGCTCCGTTTGAAGGGGCTCACAAGCGGCCCTGAACGCAGCCGTCTGGCCTTAATGCATTCTCAGTGGAGGCGGATCCACTGAGAATGCATCCGTCTGCCAGCGCTCAGTGAGCGGACACCTGAACGTTGCAAGCAGCGTTCGGGTGTCCGCCTGGCCGTGCGGAGGCGAGCGGATCCGTCCAGACTTAAAATGGAAGTCAATGGGGACGGATCCGCTTGAAGATGACACCATATGGCTCAATCTTCAAGCGGATCCGTCCCCCATTTACTTTCAATGTAAAGTCTGAACGGATCCGCTCAGGCTACTTTCACACTTAGAACATTTTTCTAAGTTATAATGCAGACGGATCCGTTCTGAACGGAGCCTCCGTCTGCATTAATATGAGCGGATCCGTTCAGAACGGATCCGATCGAACGCAGGTGTGAAAGTAGCCTTATTCACACTTGAGGCAATTGCAATGGAAAGTTCATATAACACAAGTCACTTTGCTGGCAGTTCTGCCTCCAGTAGTACACAGCAGACTTTAGGGGGCCTGTTTCCCCAGCGTGCGGCTCTCAGCCCTCCAGCACAACACATGTATTTAAGGACAGCCAGGTGCTGCCAAAATCGGGACCGGCACTTAAACTCCAGTCCGGTATTTGACCTCACCTGGCTGGAAATCAGCCCAGCCGCACATGCTGGGAGGAAAATACCTGCCTTGCCAGACAACCCCTCACTGTCACAGCGGCTATACCCTTGCTGTATCTGTCATGTACAGTATGTATGTGACATCCATTTGTACATGTGTGCATGCTGCATAAGCATACTCATAAGGCTTCCATTATTACAGTCCGTCTTATTTACTGCTGTTATATAACAATTTTTCCGAAAAGGATGAAAAGTTCCATTCTGCAATACTCCGGGACATTTTTGATGAAGGAAAGCATATACAGAGCAACATCTGCTTTTTATGTTTATTTCTAGAGAAGAAAAAATACCATGTTTATCAGCAAATTAAAGATTTGCCTATCTTTAAAGGGAATCTGTCAGCTAATGTAACTATATGTAACCCAAGCCAAGGCTACATAGTTTTGCCTAAAGGTGGATTTACACTTGCAGATGAGCAGCAGATTTTCGGGAAGAAAGCGTTCCTTCCCGACAGGCGGCTGCTCATTCAGAATGAGGACGAGCAGTCGCTATTGTGATCGCTCATCCTCATACATCTACATTGTTTCTCGTAGCAGATCGCTGTTTAAACAACACGATCTGCTGCCCAGAAACGATAATGTATGTGCCTGCACTGACAACCATTTCGCCCAATTAACGAGTGCTTTGCCCGTTCATCAAGTGATTGGCGGCACATTCACACAGGCAGATTGTCTTCCAGTCTAAATTCACCTTAACACAATGAAAACCATACCATTGTTTGTATTATGTGTACTTCCAAAGTGCAGAAAAATAACTTTGATTCATATGCTAATGCAGTCTCCAAGTGCCCAGTGGGCATGTGTAACTGTATAGGAGCACAGGCACGTCTTCTGCTGGAGCCCAAGCCCTCCTCTTTACTTGTTCCCTGTACCTTCCCTTGCTCCATCCAGCCCGCCCCCTCCACTGCAATGTCACGATCCTCTAACTGTATGTATTAAGTATAGCGAGGCTGATGCCCACCGCAGGACATTCAATGTGCAAGTGCAGACAGTGGATTTCGCTGAGGAACAATGGTAACCAGCCGTCCGGAGTTGAAGGAGGATTGTAATGTCACAGTGGAGGGGGCAGGCTGAATGGAGCAAGGGAAAGTACGTGCAGGGACAGTTTTAGATAAAGTGTGGCCCTCAGCAAAATTTTAAGTGGGGTCCCAAAAGAAATATTGCACAAACAACACATTCACACAGCCTGCCTGTACCGATTGCGGATTACACATGGTTTTTCATGCAGAGAAACTGCAGTGTAATACAGTACCAGCAAGGTGTATAAGATTATCTTTAGGATAGGTCATCAATATCAGATCGGCTCACGTCCTGCTCCCGGGACACCTGCTGATCAACGTAGAACTGGATTTCCAAAAGAGCTGTCAAAAATGAAAGGTGAGATCTAATTGGCTGCTATGGGCAACTAAGCCAGTTCTAGTTTACAACAGTTTGATAAATTACCCCAAATGTCCCTATAGTGTCCACAGCAGCTATAATGTCCCCTAGAGTGCCCCAGTAAAAATAACACCCTATATTGTGCACCAGGTAATAATCCCTGTATAGTGACCCCAAAAATAATAGAATTTCCCCTACAGTGCCTCCCCAATAGCAATGCCCCCAAGGCTGCCCCATATAGTATTCCCCCCATAGTAATCCCCCCCCCCCACACACTGCTCCCCCATAGTAAATTTCCCCTCCACACAATAATTTCTACCACACTGCCCCCACACAGTAGTTTACCCCATACAGTAGTTTACCCCACACAGCCCCACACAGTAGTTTCCCCTACATTGCCCCCACACAGTAGTTTCCCCCACACTGCTCCCCCATATCAATTCCCCCCCCCCACATAGTAATTTCTACCACACTGTCCCCACACAGTAGTTTACCCCATACAGTAGTTTCCCACACACAGTAATTTCCCCCACACTGCCCCACACAGTAGTTTCCCCCACATTGCCCCCACACAGTAATTTCCCCCACACTGCTCCCCCATAGTAATTCCCCCCACACAGTGGTTTCCCCAAAACTGCACACAAAGTAGTTTCCCCCACACAGTAATTTCCCCCACACTGCAGTTCCTCCCCCCCACACTGCCTCATACAGTAGTTTCCCCGACACCCCCAAACAGTAGTTTCCCCCACAATGCCCCACACAGTAGTTTCCTCCAAACAGTAGTTTCCCCCACACTGCCCCACACAGTAATTTCCCCCACACTCCCCCAGACAGTAGTTTTCCCCACACTGCCCCCACATAGTAGTTTCCCCCACACTGCACCCATACAGTAGTTTCCCCCACACTGCACCCACACAGTAGTTTCCCCCACACTGCACCCACACAGTAGTTTCCCCCACACTGCCCCACACAGTAGTTTCCCCCATATTGCCCCACATAGTAATTTGCCCCCACATAGTAATCCCTACCATAATAATTTCCCCCCACATAGTAATCCCTCCCATAATAATTTGCCTCCATACTGCAATTTCCCCCCAATGTACTGTCTCTTCACATGTCCTCCTGTGTCCCCCCCCATGTCCCCCAAAGTTGGCACATAAAAAATAAATAAAAGCTAAATACTCACCTATGTCCAGGTGCGTGATGGCAGGCATGCACACTTCACTGTGCTGCGTCCTGACACAGGCGCGCGCAATGATGTCATCATGCACGCGTACGCTGGTATTTCACTGCCGCATAGGCCTGAAGCCTATGGCAGTGATCGGCAGCGTGGCAGGGAACTATGCGCTCCCGTACCCCGACACAGTATGTTGGTGTTGGTAATTGCCCAGTTTGTCCCCTCTAACACAAGCCCTGGGTACAGGGAACAAGTAAAGAGAAGGGCTTGGGCTCAAGCAGAAGGGTGTCTGGGCTGCTATAACAGTTATGCATGCTCCACTGGGCACTTTGAGACAACATTAGTATATGAATGAAAGCTATTTTTCTGCACATAATACAATGGCATGTTTTTCATTGTGTTAGGTAGGAACTATGTAGCCTTGGCTTGGGTTACAAATAGTTAGATTAGCTGACACATACCTTTAAACAAGTTTCTGGTTCAAGTTTTTTAAATTAGATTTTGTAAGAGGTCTGGCAAAATGTATATATGGAATTTTTTTTATCAAGATGCCATTTTTACATAATTTTACTTTCTGTGAACACGCTAGCAATTTTGTATATCTTTGGAGATAAGAACAAATATATTTGCATATTGTATATACTGTACACATCCCTGGACATAGCCATGAAAATTATGAAACAATTCCTTAGTGTACATTTTTCACTGCATTTAGAGAACTGGAAAACATGAATTAATAAGTTTTTCTTATAAAGTTCCTGTTTTACTTGTTTTAGCTCTAACTAGCTAGATTTATAAAAGTTTACAACTCTATATATAAGTTAATTTATTCACTTCTCAGCATTATCAGGCTTCAAGCCACAGCTGTACCCATATTTCTGTAAACAATCCAACATCGTGCCCCATGTGGGAAGGGCGCCAGGAACAAGATCAAGAGTAATAGTTCGAACAGTGGCAAAAGCCCTGCACTGGCGCTCCCCTAGTACCATGTGCACAGTGAGGGGGAGCACCTAAATTCCCCCAAGGCACACCCTAAAAAGAGAGGTCTTCTGCCCAATGTATGATGAGGTGACATTGGTGTGGAGGATTGGGATGAGGTGCAAGGCAAGTATCTTAGGTTGCAGGAAGCCACAACACCAAGATTAGGTTAGATTGGTCAAACAAGTAACAGGAAATTTATTGCAAACTTTTGGCAAAGTAGGCACAGGTCTTGTTAACAGCCACAATAAGCTTCCCGTTGGACAAAATAATGAACTCTGTGTGCCCCATCTAGACACAGTCTTTAGATACCACTATGCTTCACTCTGATTAAGCCTCATTGTGAAGTTTTCCTCAACTGCAATATTCTCCCAAAGTGTGGTTCTATAATATCCCCTGCAGGGTATAGTCCTTTAACAGGCTTGTAATCTGTCTTTCTCTCAGATGACTAGGTGTGTAGGCCTAAGGTCCCTAATCAAAATGTGGGGAAGTCAAAAGTCCAAAGCCAATATATTTGCATTATCTTTACAGGCAGTGGTCCCTGCACCAACCAGAATGGCTAATTAACCTTCAATAACGTTGCTTCCAACACTCTGTGTGGTTCAGCTTTAGGCATTTCTCTTATAGGCCCCACTTGTAACTCTGCAACTCCCCATAGGACACTGGTTCCTGCTGGTGCTGCTCACTGTTCAACTACCAACCTTCAACTCTCGACCCCCGTAGGAAGGAGGACCAGCTCAGGGGTTGGGCCTGCCCCTGCCCAGAGACTACCAAGCAGTGGATTTTAACGCTGATGTGAACATAGCTTTTGCATAACACATCAAAAATAAAAAAAAAACAATACAATTTTAAACCCTAACACATCAAACTACATAACATCTATCAAACTCTGTTATAAGCAACAGAAGGCAGCTTTAATCTTGCCATCCAAATCGCTGCAATACCAGACCCGGATAACTTTCATTTCTGCATATTTCTTACTCCCATCAAAAGAAAGGGCTATTCTCATTCACAATACGGACAAGAATAGTATGTGTTCTATGTGTTGTTTGCATGGCCTCATAGAAATTATTGGGCCAGTGCGCTACTTGCAAAAAAAAATGTGGATAGCACATGGATGAAAAATATGGTTCTGTGCATAAGGCCTTACATGAAGGCAACACAACTGTTATGGTATAAAGATGGAGACAGATAACACAGGCACCGTTGACCTTAGGTGATGGACACATCTCCCCTCCTCCCTGTTCAGTGGCCTCCTTATAGGTCACAGAGCATGCTCAACATTCTTCCACAAAAATAGGTTTTTTTTCTAACAGATTTTTTATGTCCATGTGGCTGTTTTAAATCAAATCTCTCCAACTACTAAGCACAGATAAAAATGTAGGTTTAATCAGCTTTTGTTTCTCATTTATACAGGTAACATGCTTGGTGGAGACTAGAGATAAGACACACTCTCTACAGTTAAGGACATCCCTTGCAGAGAGGTATTCCACCCTGAAGTGGATAGAGCACTAAGAAAGATCAACATGGAAAACATTTCCATTTCTGATGTATAAATGCCAAGATAATTTTGTTAAAAGTGTTAAAATCTGCATACAAATGGTAAATACTTGGTTAAGCTGTAAGACTTAGATTGTGACCCATGCTGCTGAAGGCACACACTGCGTCTTGCCAAGATGAGAATTATTTAGGTAATACATTAAGCATTAACTTGTTGTTCCATTTTGGTATTTTTGGAAAAATGTTTTCCAATATCAATTCCTTACTAGTAGTATGAAAAATATATTAGCAGATTGTATTCACAGCCTCTGTGTAGCTTGGAGGCCATCTAAGAATTTATCCTGCAATCCATGTACTAGATAGAAACATAGAATGTGTCGGCAGATAAGAACCATTTGGCCCATCTAGTATGCCCAATCCCTAAACACTACAATGGTTGTTAAGCTACTTTCACATTGGCATTTAGAAATCCAGCAGGGTGTTCTGGCAGAATTTCTGCCAAATTTCAAAACGCTTATGAGATTAGTCACAATACGTTTGGCCATATCGGTTTACCAGGCAGTTAAGATGTGTTGTCACTATTGTAAACAGTTTGCTATTACAATTTAAACTTATTTTGGTTTTCTGTGATACAACAAATGACTGGATGCACTCACACATACTAAATGTACATAATATGGCCAAAGGAATGTGGGCAACTGACGATAATATCTAAGCTTGTTTGACATCCAATTCCAAACTCACAGGAGTTAATATGGAGTTGGGGCAAATTCTGCGGCTATAACTTCCTCCATTCTTTTGGGAAGGATTGCCAAAAGATTTTGGGATGTGTCTGTGGGATTTTGGGGGGGAAAAAAAACACATTAATGAGGCCTGGTACTGATGTTGAATTGGAATGTCTGACTCGAAATCAGTGTTCCAATTCATACCAAAGGTGCTTGATAAAATTGAGATTAGGGTTCTGTGCAGCCACTTGGGTTTCTCCACACCGTACTTATGCAACAAGGTATTTATGGACACAGACACGATGGAACAGGAAGAAGGCCTTCACTAAATTGTTGCCATAAAATGATTTGCATAAAATATTTTAAAATTACTTGGCGTGTAGCATTAACATTACTCTTAACTGGAAATTAGGGGTTTAGCTAAACCCTGACAAAAAGTTCTACAATAACCTCTATCACATTTTACAGTAGGCACTATGCCTTTTGGTGGATTCAGATTTATCAAACAGACTGGTGATAGTGAAATGTGATTCATCACTCCAGAATTAATGCCTGGAGTGGGCCAACTGTGGCAGTTATCAGGTATGAACCATTTATTCCAGATTATTGCCTGATCATGAGTGGAGGTGAGAGCTGCATTTCTATTCAGCAATCACCTCCTCTGTATGGAGATGAGTGATGGCTAAAATGTATTTAGTTATTTTATGCACTTATATAGCGCTACTATATTCCGCAGCGCTTTACAGACATTAGCATCCAACTGTCCCCCAGTGGGGCTCACAATCTAAGGTCCCTATCAGTATGTCTTTGTGTGGGAGGAAACACACAAACACGGGTAGAACATAAAAACTCCATACAGAGGTTGTACTTGGTCAGATTTGAACCAAGGATCACAGTGCTGCAATGCACCAGTGCTAACCACAAACACCTTGCTGCCCCAGATGACCCTTGTCCCTATAGTTTCATTATTTCTGGGCAGCAGATCCTATTCTATATAGGACCTGTTTAGTGTTAGACTCAACAGTGCATTCACCTACTGAACAAGCATTTGCTAGTTCATTGGGTGATTGGCAGCACCTTTACACAGGGCAATTATTGGGAAGGCACGTTCCTTCAACACTCCTTCCCAATACTTGACTGGATCATCGGCCAGTATAAAGAGGCCTTTAGACAGAAGGTGGATTAGGAAAGATATATAGGTCTAAATGATCGAGATTGAAATGTTCAGATGAGATAAATGGTATTTTGTGCAAACTACTAAATTGAATAAGTGATGCTTCCTACCAGTAACACCCCAAGTTGTTCATTCCTCTCAGTTTTAAAATACATTGATATCAAGCATAAGTGAAAAAAGAGGTTTGCCCAGCCTTTCCTTTGAGAAATTCCAGGAGCACTTTATTTCATACAAAAATTAAAAACATCCAGGTACAGAAGATATTGGTCTACACGTTTCAGGCAACAAAACGATTACAGCCCTTACTCATGACCATTGAACAGGCATTAAATCTTCACTTTTATAGGAGGAGGAAACCGCACCGGACCAAACAAGGGGTCATGCAGCCACTCCCTCCTGAACTATTATATAACCAATAAAACTCTAGACAAACGTAAAATAATTTCATGCGTAACATATAGAATATATGGGAATAGATGTTTAGTATTGAAGGATCAAATCCAACCTTTTATTTAATCCTAGCCACCTCACTCGAGTTTTTATCGCATGCTAATACTGGAAAATGTTTTTTAATAATGTTGCAAATCTGTGTGTATTTGCAACATTATTAAACATTTTCCAGTATTAGCATGCGATAAAAACTGGAGTGAGGTGGCTACAAGAGGTATAAAATTCGCAGCACGTAGAGCTCCGACAATTGCAAATACAGTTAGCCCAAGTTTGCTTCAGAAAAATAAAACAACATCACCTCTCCAAAGCACCTGGCTATCTAGCAAAGGTAATTACAAATGTGGGCGTTCTGTGTGTATATGCTGCAGATATATGAAAATATCAAAAGTGTTTGAATCCTGTGTCACCGCCAAAGATTTGTGATAGAATCTTTCCTAAATTGCAACACAACATATTCCATCTACTTGATTACATGTACTAAATGTTTAGTTCAATATGTAGGATGTACTACCAATACTATAAAAACTCGGATAAGAAAACACATATCTGATGTGCCGCACCATGAAAGCCGCAACGTCTCGGCAGCCAGCCTTCACTTTTGCGGTTGTTCATGGTGGAGATACCTCGGATATGCTGGTGCAAGGCATTGAAAGGGTCAATAAGCCAGCAAGAGGTGGCGACAGAAGAAGAAAACGTGTAAACAGAGAATCCTTTTGGATTTTTAGATTGGAAAGCCGCCAACCACTAGGATTAAATAAAAGGTTGGATTTGATCCTTCAATACTAAACATCTAGTCTCATATATTCTATATGTTACGCATGAGATTATTTTAAGTTTGTCTAGAGTTTTATTGGTTATATAATAGTTCAGGAGGGAGTGGCTGCATGACCCCTTGTTTGGTCTGGTGCGGTTTCTTCCTCCTATAAAAGTGAACATTTAATGCCTGTTCAATGGTCATGAGTAAGGGCTGTAATCGTTTTGTTGCCTGAAACGTGTAGACCAATATCTTCTGTACCTGGATGTTTTTAACTTTTGTATGAAATAAAGTGCTCCTGGAATTTCCCAAAGGAAAGGCTGGACAAACCTCTTTTTTCACTTCTACTAATTTGCTCTCAATCCGGGGGAGGAAGCGGTCCGTGCCTTCATGAATGAAGTTTCCAGATAGGTGAGAGCTGCTCTGATTACCCTTTGATAGATCGATATCAAGCAGTGTAATAAATAAGAGATCTTAAAGGGATTGTCCAAATTAATATAGGTTTTTGAATTCCCCACATCCAGCAGGACCGGTTGTGGAAAGCATGCTTACCTGCTTCGCGCCAATCGGTTCTGGCTCTGTGGGTCTACCACTATATTCACTAAGACAAAACAATAGCTGATCTTAGGGAGACCAACTACAAAAAACACAGTGGAGCCTATCTTCACTATGCTTCGGTAGCCATATGTAAACTTCTGTTATGACAGAAACATGTGCACCATGGCAGCCAATGACTAGCCACCACGCTGGCACAGATTTTATTCTAGGCACACTGACTTATGGAGGATACATCTTTGTTATGAGGCGTGTGCTTTGTCATAAACTACTGTAAGCGCATCCTTCAGCGGTGCAATGGATTTCAAAACTGGTGTTGAAACGACCAGTCTTGATAATTCCCCCCCTTTGTGTTTCAATTCACAATTTTCAAGATATTTGTTTGAAAGGGAGAACATTCTTGCTTACATTCTAGTTCTGTTCCTAGCTAAGTGCATACAATATATCCAATATATGCAATTATCTTTAGCTAAACACATCGGCAGCACAAATCTGTATAGTAATCCTGGTATTCATTCTTTAACCCCTATACAGGGATCTGGGCTTTGCTGCAGGGGTGACATCAGGCTACTACCTCTTGGAATAGTCCAGTGGTGGGTGGTGGTTGGCAGCTGACCGACTAGGGTCAGAGACACCAGTGTGAAACACCAAGGGGTTACACAATACTTATAGTCAGGAAATAGGCAAAGGTCAGGGAAGGCAGAGTTCGTGAGAATCTGGAAAACTAGTCCATCAGGCTTCAGCCTGTTGACCATACTGACCCTTTGCTGCTTGCCCAGACCTAAGTCGGGTCAAGCAGCGGAGGGTCAGAATCAGTAAACAGGCAGATGAAGGTTGGCACACCTTCACTAGACACTAGCAAGCTAGATAACCTAAAGCTCAGGCTCCCTTTCCTAGGGGAAGGTGCCATGAATTCCTTAAGGAGACCAGCCATTAGATTGAGGAGACTAGAGTACGTGTGTGCTCCCCAACTCTTAATGGGCCAGTATATGCTAGAGACAGGCAGAAAGGACCCAACAGAGACACACAGGCTACAACATGCAGAAGACACATGGGACACCAACAGCCGGACCCCTTTCTGAACTGAGGGAAAACAGGTCAAGCGTTACTGCTCCACTCATTCACTATGGGATTGACAGAAATAGCTGAGCAATGTACTCCGTTATCTCTGACTGCCCCATGGAGAATGAATATAGCTTATCACCTATCTAGTGAATCGTGAAAAAGTAGGTATTGTGGGTCAATCACTTTAAAGGGATTTTCCAAGACTTTTATACTGATCCTTCGCAGCTTACTATAGGCCATGTGACATCACTATCATCAATCACACAGCCTTGGCACAACTCAGCCCCATTGAAGTAAATAAAGTTGAGCTGCAATACCAAGCACAGCCGCTGTATGGTGCTGTGCTTGGTGAAGGCCATGGCACTACTAAGTGCCAGAGCCTTATCAAACAGCTGATTGGCGGGGGTTGCAGATGTGGGATCCCCAACAATCAGATACTGATATCCTATCCAGAGGATAGTGTCCAGTGTCTCAGAAAACCCATTTAACCAGAATTTACATAAAATGAAAAACCAACATCAAAAGAGGTTGTCACAGGAAAAACATTATACATTTTTCAAACCAGCACCTGGATCTGAATACCCTTGTAAGTGAATGCAATTAAAAATGTATCATAGCAATCAGTTATGCAATAAAATGTATCTGTATAGAGCGAGCCACCTGCTGTTTGTTCTTTTCCTTATTTCTCTGTCCACTTCAGTAACATCACTGAAGGGGTTTCATTTGCTCAGTTCCATCTTTCAACTGCTATCAGCCATATCTTCTGTTAGAAGCTGTGACAATTACGAAGAGAGCTGCGGAAGAAAGGACCCCCCCCAAGAAAGTACACACCCTTAATGGACATGCCCCTGAGCTGCCAGACTGAAGAGAATGTAACACGGCAATTGAAGCAATGAATGGGGAGATTTCTGGATCCATAGGATAACACCTTTAGGTAGGAACGTGAACCTAAGACAAAATAATACAGTAGTGATATGATGGACATACTGCCTGATTTTCAAATTTAAGAATATTAAATGATGCAAACTAAGCTGTAGAAACCAGTGTCAGGCAGCGCTGCCAAGGCAAATAAGATAATGGGTTGCATCAAAAGGGGCATAGATGCTCGTGATGAGAACATAGTCTTGACACTTTACAAATCCCTAGTCAGACAACACATGGCATACTGTGTACAGTTCTGGGCTCCTGTGAACAAGGCAGACATAGCAGAGCTGGAGAAGGTCCAGAGGAGGGCAACTAAAGTAATAACTGGAATAGGTGGACTACAGTACCCAGAAAGATCAACGTTAGGGTTATTCACTTTAGAAAAAAAGACGACTAAGGGAAGATCTAATAACTATGTATAAATATATCAGGGCTCAGTACAGAGATCTCTCCCATCATCTGTTTATCCCCATGGCTGTGACTGTGACGAGGGGACATCCTCTGCATCTGGAGGAAAGAAGGTTTGTACACAAACATAGAAGAGGATTCTTTACGGTAAGAGCAGTGAGACTATGGAACTCTCTGCCTGAGGAGGTGGTGATGGTGAGTACAATAAAGGAATTCAAGAGGGGCCTGGATGTATTTCTGGAGCGTAATAATATTACAGGCTTTAGATACTAGAGAGGGGTCGTTGATCCAGGGAGTTATTCTGTTTGCCTGATTGGAGTCGGGAAGGGATTTTTTATTCCCCTAAAGTGGGGAAAGTTGGCTTCTACCTCACAGTTTTTTTTTTGCCTTCCTCTGGATCAACCTGCAGGATAACAGGCCGAACTGGATGGACAGATGTATTTTTTCGGCTTTATGTACTAATGTTAAAATGTGATTAGGAGAAAAGCAATTTACACTGCAAAGTTTGTATGGGGGTTAATTGTGCCTCGGACTGAATAAGAACAGAATAGTTTCCATGTCGTATAAGCAATTCGTAAGGAATGGAGCACACCACAATGTCTTGTCCTAGCTTTAACAAAACTGTATCTTCTAGTATTGAACCTAGAGCAAAGAAGGTGAAGCTGCCTATGATGAGATGTTGGGTTTTGATCTCCAGTCTGTCTTGACAGATACAATCTGGTTGCTGTAGTTAAACATTGCAGTTCTTATTGGCAAAAGGTTCTACACATCACACCTCGCAACAAGAAGAGCATTTCATTTACACAGTAGATATAATGGGAGCAATGGAGGTTTTGTATAAAGTCTGTCTGATGGCCCTGGCAATCTGGATCTGGTCGACAGCACCGCCACAATTTGTTTGCACTACATTTTATACGTAAGGATGAGGTTTTCAACTGTCTGCTGGAGTGAAAGGTCTGCTTTCCTTTAATAGTATTCAATGTGACTGGGTATCAGTTAGAAATATTACTAGTAAACTTAATGGAAATCTGTAATAAACTTCTATTGCAGAACCTCTAATTATCTGTACACATACTGCATTGTAACCATATGTATTCCCTACCTATAAGTGGTAGATTAGCAGCAGCCCACTATAGGGCTGTGTTTCATAGTAATATGATTTGTGACATTTTGTATTGGCACTTTATCTGCTGTTTTTGACATTTTAGAGAAGTCTATGGAAAAAAACTATCAGGAATAGAAAACAGCATAATGCTGGGCTCTGCTAGGCTTAAATAAAATTAGAACGCTATGAAAACAGCAACAAAAAATTGCTTTGTATGCTTTCATCTGGCTGCAGATACTTTAGCAAATAAAATTTTTAAAAAATAATGCATGGAAAGGGCACGAAAAACACCATAAAAACATGTCAAACCCTGTGCATGAAACACACCCAAGGAGCAATGCTAAAGTGACATTCCAGAGCAGAAACACCCCATAGGTTTAGACCCTTGCAACCTGGAGATCCTTGGACTACAGTCCCAGACGAGTCTTGACAATTGCTGAACAGGATGTGAGCATAGCAGCAGATTGCAGAAGGAGATAGTGCTTTCCTCTACAGATTCCCAGGTTAATCTCCAGACTGGCAGAGAACAACTAATAAAACTTTGTAAGTGGGTGACTCCACTGTGGGCAAAACATGTGACTAAATATATTCAGCAAATACAAAATGTTCTCCAAGCCCCCCAAAAAAATAGTGAGGGCCAAGAAAATGTTATTTTTGCTTTCTTTTAAACAAACACTCCCTTAAACGTTGCTCAGACTCGTCATTGCTGAAGGCAATGAATGGCTGCAGTGGTCCACATGACCACTAATGGGACACCACTTCCAATTAACCTGGGAATGGAAGGAACAGAGATGGGCGACTCTGCTCTTGAACAGAGCAGTGTTCAATAGGCGTTTTTGTTTTAAATGGTTTCATGACCCTTACAAATTTTTTTTTGGGGGGGGGGGGGGGGGGGAGTGGAACAACCCTTTTAAGGAAAATCTGTCAGGGTGCACATGGTGTTTGAACTGCAGGGGAAGCTGGGCAGATTTATACATCGCTTTATGGGAAAAGATTCAGTAAAACTTGCATTTTATTAATTTAAATTCCTGTGGCTTACATTGTATTTTAATGGTGACAGGTTCACTTTAAAGAGGATCTGTCAGCTCTCCTGACTTGTCCATTTTGGTAAATACTTGTATTCCCCATAGTATAACATTTGGTTTCTTTTCGGTGTTGGAATGTTTTAGTTATTCCTACAAAAAAAATAATAATAGTAAAAGTTAACAACTTGGTGTCACCAGTTTGGGGTAACGACAATTGTGGTAGACTGAGTCAATGTATTCATATACTTTGGAGTAGTAAGTCTATGGTCTCGTTATATAGGAGTCAAACACTGAACATACTGTTTCTGTCAAATTATGGAAATAGCGGTGTTAGCCACCACTGACTAATCGACTGTAGTGTTATCGGTCCTCCGCAGGAGCCAACAGGTTTTCTTTAAAGAATTACTCCAGAAGGCTTTTAAGGAATAGCGTAGGTTTTTTTTCGGTGAACTGCCATTTACAGTATGAGCTGTCTGTCATTTTGATTCTTCCCCCGAGATATGGTTCTCCTAATGCAGCCTACATTTCCCAACATGTCTTTGGCCTTGTAGAAACAGAGGTGCAGAGTCTCAGCACATGAAGGCCACAGGCTCAGGGATATGAGAATGTGCGCGTGTCTGACCTTTGGGCACCGACCAATCACAAGAATGTGTGTATTAAATATATTTTCCATCCCAATCAAGTTGGCTGAAGATAAGCATGTTACTTGTGATTAAAAGAGATTAAAGGGGTTGTCCAAGTTATGAAAAAAAAAAAAAAAATATATATATATATTATATATATATATATATATAAATAATCACTGAAAATCTGATGGGCAGCAATATATAACAAAGTTAAGCAAGTTTTATGCAAAAAACAACATTGCTTACCGGTAATCGTTTTTCACGATACCAATGACGGCACCCTATGCGACTCAGGACCTCCCATCAGGACAGGAAACCTGAGAAGATAAAAAAAACACACCTCCACCCAACACCAGTGGAAGAAATAAATTGTTCTCCGGAGAGAAATGACAAAGGGTTAAAGACCCCCTTTTTTTTTAATCTATATTACTTCATATAGATCTGGCAAATTGCCATATGAATATATATATATATATATCTACCTGGGGAGGGAAATATCGGGTGCCATCATGGGTATCGAGAAAAACGATTACCGGTAAGCAATGTTGTTTTCCCCTCACCCATGACGGCACCCTGTGCGAGATAAACTATAATTAGAACCTAGGGGGGGCAACAGCCTGAAGGACTTTTTCCCCAAAAAAGGCATCAGAATGGAGCTGCAATCTGTAATGTTTAAGAAAGGTATGCGGGGAGCTCCAGGTAGCCGCCCTGCAAATCTGGGCTAAAGCTACATCAGCTCTCTCAGCCCACGAGGTAGACACTGCCCTAGTAGAATGGGCCCCAAAACCTGAAGGAGGGGGGAGACCCAGGGAAATATAAGCTCTAGCTATGGCCTTCTTCACCCATCTAGTAATAACCCTGCGGGATGCTTTTTTCCCCTTATTTCCTCCTAAAAACTGGACCAGGAGGTTCTCGTCCTTTCTCCAAGGAGCCGTAACATCTAAGTAGACTAACAAGCATCTCTTAACGTCCAGGCAATGAAACTTTTCCTCCAAGCTATTGGAGGGGTTAGGAAAAAAGGAAGGCAACACAATGTCTTGGCTCCTATGAAAATCGGAGACAACCTTGGGAAGGAAAGAAGGCAGGGGGCCTGATAACCATTTGGTTATCCTGGATGATCGTATAGGGCGGATATGCCGAGAAGGCCTGGATCTCCGAGATCCTCCTAGCAGAGGTAATAGCCAGGAGGAAATCCATTTTAATGGATAAGATGTCAATAGGGACCTCTAATAAGGGCTCAAAGGGTCTATCGGTTAGGGCCGCCAAGACCCTGTTCAGGTCCCAAGGAGGGGAAAGAGGTCTAACAGAAGGACAGATTCTGGCAGCGGCAGAAAGGAAACGCTTGACCCACGGGTGGATTGATAATTGGAAGTCAAAAAAGTAGCTCAAGGCCGACACCTGGACTTTTAAGGTGGAGGCCTTGAGCCCTTTGTAAAAAGTCTAAAACCTTAGGGATTTCTGGAGGACTAAATGGATCAGGGCTAGAACCTAAAAAGGAAAAAAAAGACATTACAAACCCTATTATACTTCCTAGCTGTTGAAGTTTTTTTACTACCTAGAAGGGTGAAAAATCATAAATAGGGTCAAAGAGGTCAGATCGAGGTGTATCTGCCTTCTAGATTATCCGGAATATATGTAACAATCTGAAAGAATAATCTTAAAACATAACATTTAATATCATATGCTGATAAAATCCTAGATACTATGTGCGAAAAATATATATATAAAGAGATGAGCACGGTATAAGACCACTAGTAGCAGTGGCCCATGGTCATCTCAGTATAGTGAAATAAAGCAGTATATAGAGTATAGTGAAATAAAGCAGGTCAATCCTAGATGAAGTGGTCAGGCCTGCAGACCGAAAATGACACGATCAGTCAAATGGTCAGTAGGTGCACGAAGGTGGTCATTTTCGGTCTGCAGGCCTGACCACTTCATCTAGGATTGACCTGCTTTATTTCACATCATCTCCCCTGATGAACTGCCCAATGTCCTGGCAGTGAAACATGCGTGTAGGGACAATGCTCATGCATATTTAGGGACACATAGTTTCTTAGAGTTAGGGAAAGGTTCCAGACAGGGTCGTCCTTTCAAGGACGAGTGCCCTGTGGTCAGGTTGCTACCACACTTCTAGTTACAGGGTTACCGGTTAGACAGCCATAGGGGTTCCTTAGGGACCCTGCACACATGTGTTCGACTGTCAGCTGGTTGTTATCTCCCCAGTGATTCATCCGACCATCCATACAGGAAGAACGACTACTATAATATCGTGTGTTGAAGCAGCCGACGACCTCCCCTGGGTACCGGTAGGACACACTGGTTACCCTCTCAGTGCCGCCGCGCACTTTAAAATTTATTATCACTATACTGAGATGACCATGGGCCACTGCTACTAGTGGTCTTATACCGTGCTCATCTCTTTATATATATTTTTCGCACATAGTATCTAGGATTTTATCAGCATATGATATTAAATGTTATGTTTTAAGATTATTCTTTCAGATTGTTACCTAGAAGGGTGGAAACAACTTTGCTAGAAAGCCCTCTCTTCAACCAGATGTCCCTGTCAATCTCCATACTGCCAATTGAAGAATCCCCGGATTGGGATGCCATACAGGCCCCTGGGAGAGTAGATCCTCCCTTGGAGGGATCACCCATGGAGGGCTCCTGGCTATACTTAAGAGGGTGGAGTACCAGACTCTCTAAGGCCACTTGGGGGCTACCATGATTATGGTGGCTCCCTCCCTCCGCACTTTCTTCAGAACCTGCGGAATTAGGGAAATCGTTGGGAAGGCATATCCGAGTTCCTGGCTCCAATCCTTAGCCAGACTGTCTACCGCTGTAGGATTCTCTGTATAATTTAGGGAGAAGAATCTCTTTGTCTTCCTGTTTTTCCGGGTGGCAAAGAGGTCTATAGATGGGGTCCCAAACTTTGTTACAATCTGGGAAAAAATCTCCTCGTTCAGACTCCACTCTGCCTGAGTTCTACTCGGCTTAGAAAGTCGGCCACCGTATTCTCTTTTCCTTTCAAATGTATTGCGGATTAGGCCAGGTTCCTGTCTTCCGCTATTTTGAAAATTTCCTGGCAGAGGAAGATTAGGGATGGTACTTTTGTTCCGCCCTGATGATTTATATAGGCCACTGTCGTTGAATTGTCTGAGTAAAAGACCAACTTCGTGTTGGAGACCTCTGGAACTGCCACCTTTAGTACTCTTTCTACTGCCTTGAGCTCCTTGTAATTTGACGTGCAGTCCCGGGTTCTTAAATCCCACCTTCCCTGCCAGTATTTTCCCCCCGAATGAGCTCCCCAACCCCACGGACTGGCATCTGTCGTTATCAGCATGGGTTCCATAAAGGACCAAGGCATTCCTACCGAGAGGTTCTTCTCGGACGTCCACCACAGAAGGGAGTGCCTTGCTCTGGAGGAGAGATGAAATTTTTCCTCTAATGTTTGTGGAAGACCATTCCAATTCTTCAAGATGTCAGACTGCAACGGTCTTGTGTGGATCTGTGCGAATGGTACGGCTGGAATTGTAGCCGTCAGGTGCCCCAGTATTGCAATCGCCTCTCTCATGGAACATCGGAAGGACCGGAAAAGGAACCACACACGCTCTATTGTTGAGGACACTTTCTTCTGGGGGAGGAATGTCTTCTGAGCCGTGGAATCTAGCTGCATTCCTAAAAAGGTGCAAATTTGAGAAGGGGTTAGACAAGACTTCTCCTGATTCATCTTCCACCCCAGATCCTTCAACAGAGAGCACACCAGGACGAGCTCTCTTTGTAACTGCTCCCTTGTTTGGGCCACGAACAAAAAATCGTCCAGATAAGGTACTACTACTATCCCAGACGATCGAAGGAATGCCACCATCTCCGCCACGACCTTGGTGAAAATTCTCGGGGCTTGAGAGACCCCAAACGGAAGTGCCCTGTATTGCAGGTGTACAAGTTGGCCCTTTACTTGAACAGCCGTCCTTAAATACTTTTGGGAGGAAGAGTGAATTGGGATGTGATAATAGGCATCCTCTAAGTCTATACTTGCCATCCAGCAACCTTGGTATAACAGGTCTAAAGTTGAATTTATAGTTTCCATCCGGAACTTCTTGTATCTCAGGAATTTGTTTAGCCGTTTTAGGTTCAGAATCATCCGTTGGGTTTCTTTATTAAAAAGAGTGGGGAGTAGAACCCCCTGCCCTCCTCCTTCTTTGGGACTTGGCAAACAACCCCTTTGTCCAACAATAACTGAACCTCTCTCTCCAGAACTGTGGATTTTAGAGGATCCTTTGGAGTTGGAGTATGGGTGAAAAAGACTTGGGGATAAGAGCGGAACTTCAACCTGAATCCCTCTGCTATCCCCCCCAAAACCCACTTGTTCTGGGTGACGTTCGCCCAAGCCGGGAGAAAGGCAGAGAGTCTTCCCCCAACCTGGAGTCTGGCAACATTGCTTGTCCTTTGGTTTGCTATCCTGGGTTTTAAAAAGGAAGCTGCTAGTTTTTCTTGGAAACCTATCCCTTTCCTTTCTATCGTATGGCTTACCCCTCTGTTTTCTAAAGCCCTGCTGGGGTTTACGAAAAAAGGGAGTCTTCTGAGGGACCAGAAAACATTTTTTCTTGTCGGATGCCTTCTCCAAGATGTCATCTAGGGAGGACCCAAATAATCTATCGCCCTCACACGGAAGGGCACAGAGTCTGGCCTTAGACCCCTGGTCACCCTTCCATGATCTAAGCCAAATAGCTCTTCTTGCCGCATTGTTCATAGCTGAGGATTTGGCGGCAAAGCTCATAACATCTGTAGAGGCATCCGTTAGAAAATCCGCCGCTTTAGCAAAGGTGGGAAGAGAAGCTAAGATTTCCTCCCTAGGCTTCTTCTCTTTAAGATGTGTCTCTAGCTGTTCAATACACAATCTTAAGGAACGGGATACCCAAGTGGCTGCAACTGCGGGTCTAAGACAAGTAGCGGAAGTTTCCCACGCCCGTTTTAGGTAAATATCTGCTTTCTTATCCAACGGGTCCGAAAGGCAACCCAGATCATCAAAGGGGAGGGCAGATCTCTTAGCTATCTTAGCGACTGGAGCATCTACCGTAGGGGCCCTATTCCAGCTGGAGGAAACTTTTTCTTCATAAGGATATTTCCTTTTCACCGAGGAGGGTAAGAAAAATTTTCTATCAGGATTTTTCCATTCCCTATTAATGATCGCTTGCATGTTTTCATGAATAGGGAAGACCCTATGTTTTTTAGGGCCTAATGCCCGAAAGGCCTGGTCCGCAACTGATCTGGTCTGTTTAACGTCTTCTAACTGCATGGTTGCTCTGACAGCTTTCAATAATGGCTGCGTATCCTCAGGGGAAAAGAAGGATCTCCCTGAATAATCTTCATCCGAAGAGTCCGAATTACTAGCAAATAGTTGTCCGGATTCTCCGCCATCGTCGGATGAGTCCAACTCAATACTGTCATACTCTGTATCCCTCCCTGGTCTATCTGGGGACCTGGCACGGTTTTTACTGAATGCTTTAAAGGATGCTTTGATAATAGACGTCATGGACTTAGTAAGGGTCTGGGATTGCTCTGCTACCAGTTTGTCTATACACGCTGAGCATAACGCCTTCTGATAAGATGCAGATAGGGACGTCTTACATTCCGCACATTCCTTGTGCTTTGTCTTGGAAGACGATTTTTTAGGTGGCTTAGGGATCTAAAAAGGAGACAATCATATAAAACACCATATTAGAAAAAAGAAACGCTCTCACCCATTGAAGCTTCTTCCTTTTTCCCCATCCTCAGACCAATACCGGACTTGGAGGCCTCAAGGGTTCCTGGGGTTCAGCGCGTCCTTCTGTAGGCTCCGACATGATGCAACCAGGATCGCTACACGGCACATCCAAATTGTGCCCAGCTGGCTGCCTGAACCTGCCGCCGTGATTTGTATAGAGGCTCCGGCCTCTACTTCCGGGTCCTGCAGGGCTGAAGCTCCCCCCCCCCGCCGCCAACATCATCCTCAGGAGACGGCCCCGCGCGGGCGCCATCTTGGACCGGGGAGAGCGATGAAGAGCATGGGGAGCCGCCTGAACACAGCCACAGCGGCTCCCCGCAGGGCCGGAGAGAGGGCAGGCGCAGGCAGACTTATGGGGAGCGGCCACAGAACTACCGCTCCCCAGGGATAGGCCTTCCTACGGCATACAGCCACAGACCTTCCCCAGCTCCGGTGTCTTGGAGGTACGTCTTCAGCATCAGCAGTGCTGCTTCTCAGGATCTCCCATCCGGAGGACAGGAAACCTAAACTGGTGTTGGGTGGAGGTGTGTCCTTTTTATCTTCTCAGGTTTCCTGTCCTGATGGGAGGTCCTGAGTCGCACAGGGTGCCGTCATAGGTGAGGGGAAAAATGTATTTCCTAATTTCCCTGGTTCTTTTCTGGCCCTTGCTTACATGCAATAAAAACACTCTGCCCCTCCCCCTGCACTGCTAAGGGAGTGGCTACAAGAGCTGCCCTGAGTGCTGGGAGACTCTGCAGCATGTTGTATGTGTAGAACTACAAGTCCCATCTGTATAATGGCACTGCTAATACACACAGGATCTTCCCCCCTATCTCCTTGTGCAATGCTCTATCTAGTCTATCAGCTCCTGTGCCCAGAATTGTCACTGCTGCTGCTACCCAGTCTGTGCAGCTGAAGGGGTTAAGAATCCTAGCAGAGAGCAGTGAAGGGGGGGGGGGGGGGGGGGGGGAGTGGCCAGCACAGTGACTTCTCGTTGGCTTGTAAACGACCTTTATCAGAGCAGAGAGAGAAGCTGACATCACAAGTCATGTGACCCTCAGTCAAATCTGATAAATCAGGCACTAGGGATAAAGTGAGTTAATTGGAAAGTTGTTATATTTGCCTAGTTAGGAACATAGACAGAACAAAAAAAAATAACTCGGACAACCCCTTTAAAGGGGTTGTGGAAGATATTTAAAATCTCAGAAAGCCCTCCAATGATAACTCTTCTTATAGTCACCCCTTTCTCCAGCAGTTCTCTGCGGGACTGGTTGGGTACTCTTGCTGATGCTTACTAAGGCCTCTTTCACACTACCGTTTTTTTTTTCCGTTTTGCGGTCCGTTTTTTGCGTTCCGTATACGGAACCATTCATTTCAATGGTTCCGCAAAAAAACGGAATGTGTTCCGTATGCATTCCGTTTCCGTTCCGTTGAAAAGATAGAACATGTCCTATATTTGGCTGCAAATCACGGTCCGTGGCTCCATTCAAGTCAATGGGTCCGCAAAAAAAAACAGAACACATACGGAAATGCATCCGTATGTCTTCCGTATCCGTTCCGTTTTTTGCGGAACCATCTATTGAAAATGTTATGCCCAGCCCAATTTTTTATATGAAATTACTGTATACTGTATTTGCCATACGGAAAAACGGAACGGAACAACGGAACGGAAACGGAACCACAACGGAAGCAAAAAAACGGAACAACGGATCCGTGAAAAACGGAACGCAAAACACTGAATTCAACATACTGTAGTGTGAAAGAGGCCTAACATTGAGGGCAGTGATTGGCAGGAGCAGTCACATGCCGTACACCTGCAGGTGTACGGAATGTCACAGCTGCAGCCAAATGCTGTATGCTGGCATACCTGTTTAATAGGTTCTCAACGCCTTGTCCTGTGGTTGTTGTGACGGGAGAGGTGTCCACGCATGGGTGGTTCTCTTCATTAACTTCTGTGGGATCTCCAAAAATAGCCATGAATGTCAAGATAGGGATAACTGAAGTACATGCAGCCTGATAACCGAGCACAAGTTACACTGAGGTGCAGTCTAGTAAACAGACTATAAGGCATGATGTGCATCTTTCCTTAGGAGCCAGGTAAGAAAAATAAGCAAAAAACTAATTATGAACCAAGCTTTCTTTCACTGGGCACATCTACCAATTTTCTGTCTCTTTTCTGTATTGTCCGATACAGAAGAACAAGTACACTGGTGGAACGTCACTACCCACAATATTAAAACAAAACAGACAAGAACTTTAGACAGGAATCGTAGTTTATTGTCTAGAATCCAGAATCAGCTCACACACAGGATATTCTATTGAATGATTTTCATAAAGGTAACCATTTGTGGTTCATTCCACAAAACTGGGGCTCATGCACACGTGTGTCTGCCGGATCTCCTGGGCTGACCACGGCTCCTGTGAACTTATCTTACTGTATCATAGTGTTTCATGATGAAGTCAGTTCATATCTGATCGTGGCTCTCTTGTACTAAACTGATGCAGTCAGTTCAGGGGAGCCACGGTCGGCCCAGGAAATCCAGCAGACACAGGCATCGTGTTTCCTGGGCCAATCATGGTCATGTGCATGAGCCCTTCAATTAGTAGGTTTCCTCATCCTAGCATCAGAATGCTCTCTCTTTGTTTCCTAACTTTGATTGATTAATAACATTGGATTATTATTATTGAGGCATCATGTTGATTGACTTGAAAAAAAGACAACATCTAGTAGGATTTTACATAATAGGTCCCTGGTACTGATAAAGGGTCAACTATGTAATAACCCAGGAAGCACATTGGTCTCGATTCAATGTCCAGGCTTTCCTCCTGACTCATCTTCGTTTCTTTCCTGGGTTGTATCTGAGGAGGAGACGGAGAGAGGCTATTCCAAAAAGGAAGGTTTGTACAAGCCACTGCAGTCTGGCTCCAGAGTCAGTGATCCCTTTATTGCTGGAAAAAAGCATATAAAGTCACCAAATGTAACAAGAAACATTAAAGAGATCTAAAAATTATATTATATATATAAAAAAATATATTCTTTTTTAATTATTTATCAGAAAACCCTTTTAAAATATTGAAAGCAAACACATTATATATATATATATATATATATATATATATATATATTTGGACACACCTTCTCATTCAAAGAGTTTTCTTTATTTTCATGACTATGAAAATTGTAGATTCACACTGAAGGCATCAAAACTATGAACTAACACATGTGGAATTATATACATAACAAAAAAGTGTGAAACAACTGAAAATATGTCATATTCTAGGTTCTTCAAAGTAGCCACCTTTTGCTTTGATTACTGCTTTGCACACTCTTGGCATTCTCTTGATTTGAATAAGTAGCTGGGGTTAAAGGGAGTGTGTCAGTAGATTTGTACCTGTGAAACTAGCTGACCTGTTGCATGTGCCCTTGGCAGCCTAAGCCATTTGTGTTGGTCCTGGCCCTGTCAATCAAAGTGGAGAGAGCATGGCAGTTGCAGAAAGAACAGAACCTCTAGGTGTAACAGCAACTCCCCCTTTGTTTCTAGAGGCTCATTTGCATACATTAAAACATTATTGTTCTTAGCAATGCGGGCACATATGAACATGGGACCAACAAAGATGCCTTCAGCTGCCAAGAGCACATGCAACAGGTCAGCCAGTTTCATGGGTACAAATCTGCTGACAGATGCCCTTTGAATAACTCACTTCTAGCATACAGAGCGAGACACCCTACATCGAATTCAGTTTAGGTCAGCCTGACCCAAAGTTGTTCTGGCAGGGTCATCTCTGGGTCAAAACATCTAGGGCTTGGGCCCCGGATATTTTGTCCAGGGCCCCAAATGCACCAACGACTATACAACTGCATCACCGTCCTCATGATGGCCATATAACTTATGGACTAATTTATACATGATGATCATTAACACAAATATCCAAAGGGTGCCACGGCTAGCGCATATAGTTACTGAGCATTATAGTACTGCTCCTGTATCAGAGGCATACAGAGGATTTTCCTGTTGGATTCCGAATGACAGATGCCATATTACAGAAGACTCGGAATACTTTTATGTGTGAGAACTTATTTGATTTAATAATATCTCTTACTGGAACATACTGCCATCTAGTGTACACTTTAGTTTACTACACTACTGTAGCCAAGTGTTCCCAATAACTGGCTCATGTAAAGGTGCCAGTGATAAAGCGATGAATGAGCAAGCACTTGTTCATTGGGAGATTGTGTCCTTCGGCTGACACTAAAAAGCATTGTTTCTGGGCAGCAAAATGTTCTGTATACACAGGGGTCGGCTGCCCAGAAAAAATGATCCACTATGGGGACAAGCAATCATGGTAGAGATCGCTTGTCCCCATACAGTGGACCTGATTGCTGCATGTTAAAGGGGTTGTCTCATCATAGACAATGGGGACATATCGCTAGGATATGCCCCCGTTGTCTTATAGGTGTGGGTCCCATTGCTGGGAACCCCGCAAGGTGGTGGCTGGAGGACACCACAAGCCGGCTACCCATAGAAGTGAATGGGAGCGTACTGTGCATGCGCTGCCCCTGCTCCCATTCATGTCTATGGGGCCGATGGAAATAGCCGAGCCGCTATTTTTTGCCGGCCACATAGAAAATGAATGGAGCGCCGGGAGTGTGGCTTTGTGGGTTCTGACTCCCACTGGGCTCTGTGATGGGAGGCCAGGTGTCTTCTTAAGGCGGTCGTTCCTAGGCGTGTGTTGGGCTTACCGCGACTTATGCGTTGACAGCACAGGCAACACTATTGTCAGCAGCTGACACGTTAAAAAGAGCCCACCCTGCGGAGCCATGTGCAGTCATCCTGGGAGCACAAGATGTGACTGTGCATGGTGGATGGCTCGCTCCAGATACATTTGCAGTCTGCTTTTTGAATCGTGTGCACTGCGAGTTCTGCCTGCTTCTCCTCCCTATCTGCTGCTTTCTCTCCCTCTCTTCTGGGCACCCACGTAACGTCCATCGACACGTCATCATCATCACCTTCACTGACATTAGAGATCTTGGAGTAGGCAGCAAACGCGGGGACCACCCTCCTTGGGCTGATCTGGGTACTGTCATCAGACCGCTGGGTGGCAGCCGTTGCTACCTTCTCTTCCTCATCCAATGCCAAGAATGGCTGCACATCGGTAAGGTCCGAGAATGGATGGGAAAAATAATTCCTGACTTGAGTGGAAAGGCTATGGTGGAGGTGGTGTCTTTGGGGGTGCACACAGCAGAGTGAGGAGGGTGCAGAAGCGGAAGGCCGAGTGAGCCACTCAACCAACTCTGGTGTGTCCTTTGACGTAATCGCACGCACCTTCTATAACTTCCCACTTAGGCTCCGGCCTGGTGCACCTGCCCGACCCCTACCACCTCTGTGGAATGGCCTGCCTCTTTCTCTGCCTGTCATTTTCAAAATGACCCTGTGCCACAGTCCCTAGAGAAGAGCAGTATTTGTTGCAAGCAGGTATATCGCAGGCCTCAATCAGTATTTGGTGGAATCCAGTATATCGCACCCCTCAATCAGTATTTTGTAGAAGCAGGTATAGTGTACCCCTCAATCATTTTTCTTGGGGCAACAGGTATATCACACCAGTTGCAAATAGTTGTTCCAATAACGCCTGTCCCTCCATATACCTGCGATATCGCAGCTGAACCGCACACAGCTTCTGCACAATACAAATGCAGTATAATATTTCTATGTTAGAAAGTATATCACACCCCACAGTATATCACACCTATAGCTAGCGTTTAGTGTCCCTAACAGCCTGTCCCTGCTCCACAAAGCAACCTCTCCCTACACTGGCAAAACACAGAATGTAAAATTGCTGCCAGATGGGGTATGTTATAGGTGTCCACGTGCTCAAACATCTCAATTGGCTGTCCCACCTGATGGATGTGTCATGGGTCAAAGTTCAGCACAATGCAAAATAATATGGCCCATGCGAACTTGGCCATAGGTTAACGAGCAAAGTTCGCCACAAACAAGCGCCGGGCGAAACGCAATGCCATCTCTAATGGGAATAACCTGAGTATGCACCGGCCAGGGGTAGGTGGAGTTACGGAAATGGTCGAGCAGCCTGTGCTCTGCTCCTTCCATAACTCCCATGGCAATGAACGGGAGCCATACAAACAGCGTAGCATCTTATGCAGTTTCTGTAGTTCCAGAGTTAGAGACTGCATAGCTCCTATACACTGCTATGGCTGTTACAGAAACAGAAGCACAGCCAACTTAAATGTTCCTGAAAATCTGCCCACCCTAGCCGATGCTTACTCAGGTTATTCTCATCTTGACCATGAAAGGGGTATTTCCCCATACACATTACACTATTGGTAGCTGAACCCTCCATCGTTGCTGGGGCTGGCTGACAATCTATTGTGTTTAGGGAGCTCCTAATCCTTCCATAACAGCTGTTGTTGAGGGAGAGAAGGATCAGGTCCACTGAATATTAAAGTAGTTGTCCTTTTTTTCCCCTTTTTCTCCCCATATTGATGACCTGTCCTCAAGATAGCTCATCAATATCCAATCGTGCGGGGTCCAACACCCCGCTGATCAGCTGTTTGAATAGAAAGCAGCGCTCATACAAGAGCTCCTTTCTTTTTACTGTTTACCTGCTGGGCTGTCGACACTGCAGCAGTGAGCAGATGCAATTACATTTTAGCCGTCCGATTCACTTCTATGGAACGACACCTTCCTATTTAAATGGAACCTGTCAACAACTTTATGCAGATCTCACTGAGGGCAGCATAAAATAGTGACCGCAATGCTGATTTCACCGGTGTGTCACTGATGAGCGAAAAGTAAGTGTTTGCTGAGAGCCAGCATCATAATCATTGCAGCCCAGGCCTGGAAAAGAGTCAAATCTACTTGAGAAGAGTCCTGGTTATTCATAATCTCCTGCGCTCTCACCTACCTACTGATGATTGGCAGTTCTCTCCTAGAGAGAAAGAGAGAAAACTCGGTAGAAGACTGTCAGTCATCAGCAGGAGAGCCGGAATTTATAAATAACCAGGACTCTTCTCAGGTGGCCGTGACTCTTTTCCAGTCCCAGTCTGCAATGATTGTGATGTTGGTTCTCTGCAGCCACTTACTTTTTACTTATAAATGACAGACCGCTGAAATCAACTCACCTGTCTCTTCTTTATGCTGCCGTTAGTATGGGCAGCATGAAGTTGATAACCGGTTCCCTTTAAGTGAATACTAGAGACATCCCATAAAAGTGAATGAAACGGCTGAGCTGTAATTACACCTGCTCACCGGTCTCGTTGTGACAGCATGCAGGTAAAAGCCTCATGCACACGACCGTTGTGCCGTTTTTTTTTCGCGGACCCATTGACTTTCAATGGGTTCGTGGAAAAAAAAAAAAAAAAAAAAAAAAATGAAAATGCACTGTTTTGCAGCCGAGACCGTGATCCGTGTTTCCTGTCCGTCAAAAAAATATGACCTGTCCTATTTTTTTTGACGGACAACGGTTCACGGACCCATTCAAGTCAATGGGTCCGTGAAAGAACACGGATGCACACAAGATTGGCATCCGTGATCCGTAGGTTACTTTCATATAGACGGATCCGAAGATCCGTCTGCATAAAAGCTTTTTCAGAGGTGAGTTTTCACTTCGTGAAAACTCAGATCCAACAGTATATTCTAACACAGAGGCGTTCCCATGGTGATGGGGACGCTTTAGATTAGAATATACTGAAAAACTGTGTACATGACTGCCCCCTGCTGCCTGGCAGGTGCTGCCAGGCAGCAGACCCCCTCTCCCTGTTTTTAACTCATTGGTGGCCAGTGCAGCCGCCCCCCCTCCCTCCCCTGTAGTTAACTCATTGGTGTTCAGTGGGCCCTCTCCCCTCCCTCCCCTTCCTAGTTAAAATCGCCCCCCCTTTCATTGGTGGCAGTGGAGAGTACCGATCGGAGTCCCAGTGTAATCGCTGGGGCTCCCATCGGTAACCATGGCAACCGGGATGCTACTGCAGTCCCGGTTGCCATGGTTACTTAGCCATTTGTAATAGCTTCATACTTACCTGCGAGCAGCGATGTCTGTGACCGGCCGGGAGCTCCTCTTACTGGTAAGTGACAGGTCTGTGCTATAGGCAATGCGCCGCACAGACCTTTCACTTACCAGTAGGAGGAGCTCCCGGCCGGTCACAGACATCGCAGCTCGCAGGTAAGTATGAAGCTTCTACAAATTGCTAAGCAACCATGGCAACCGGGACTGCAGTAGCGTCCCGGTTGCCATGGTTACCGATCGGAGCCCCAGCGATTACACTGGGACTCCGATCGGTACTCTCCACTGCCACCAATGAAAGGGGGGGGGGGGGGGGGGGGGGCGATTTTAATTAGGAGGGGGAGGGAGGGGAGAGGGCCCACTGGCCACCAATGAGTCATCTACAGCGGAGGGAGGGGGGGCCCACTGGACACCAATGAGTTAACTACAGGGGGGGGGGGGGGGGCAGCTGCACTGGCCACCAATGAGTTAAAAACAGGGGGGGTCTGCCGCCTGCTGCCTGGCAGCACCTGCCAGGCAGCAGGGGGCAGTCATGTACACAGTTTTTCAGTATATTCTAACCTGAAGCGTCCCCATCACCATGGGAACGCCTCTGTGTTAGAATATACTGTCGGATCTGAGTTTCACGATGTAGCTCATATCCGACAGTATATTCTAACAGAGGCGTTCCCATGGTTATGGGGACGCTTCAAGTTAAAATATACCATCGGATTGGAGAAAAATCCAATCCGATGGTATAAGAGAACTCCAGACTTTACATTGAAAGTCAATGGGGACGGATCCGTTTGAAATGGCACCATATTGTGTCAACGTCAAACGGATCCGTCCCCATTGACTTGCATTGTAATTCAGGACGGATCCGTTTGGCTCCGCACGGCCAGGAGGACACCAAAATGACTTTTTTTCATGTCCGTGGATCCTCCAAAAATCAAGGAAGACACACGGACGAAAAAACGGTCACGGATCACGGACCTACGGACCCCGTTTTTGCAGACCGTGAAAAAACTGTTGTGTGCATGAGGCCAAACAGTGAAAAGAAGGCAGCACTCATACAAGCACTGCTTTCTCTTCAAACAGATGATTGGCAGGGTGTCAGACCCTCTCCGATCTGATATTAATAGCCTTTCCTTAAGATAGGTCATCAATATATATATATATATATAAAAAAAAAAAAAAAAAAAGTGGACAACGCCTTAAACACCTGATTTTTTTTTCTCCTGGTAAATTACAGTTGTCCAACAGCGGTTTTCTCCGCTCACCCCACTGAAAAGACATAGCTGCTTGGCCGAACCGAGTGTGTACTTACAGAAAAAGTTTTTATTTTTTTTTAAACCATTTTCCTGTCTTCACGCTGTTTACCCAGCTGGCTATGGACATGGTCACTTGCACTCCTCCAGCCAATTACTGGCTTCAGCAGTGATGTGGCCACAAGCAGCATGTCACTGCTGAAGCAAGTCATTGGCTGGTAGAGTGCATGTGACCATGTCCACAGCCAGCTGGATGAAACAGAGCAAGGGCCAGAAGATGGAAACAGCGGGCACAGCCAATACGTAGGAATCTTCTGTTTCAGGGCCCTGCTGCGGGCACTTGATTAAACAATATTTTTCTACTGTAAACCTCCTTTAAAAGGTATCTTGCAATGTTGTTCATATTCTTCTAATAATTGTAGCAATATGCATTCATATATCTATACCATTACATACTGACCTGCAGACTCGTAAACTGTATAAAGCCTCGCAAATGTGCACGGCCCACGCTAACCAAAACCTGAAACAAGAAGTACAGAGGAATATTAATCATATAGGGTCATGTACTGCCGACAATATACAAGGAAACTGCATGAACAGCAATTACCTAACGTACTATAGCTGTGACGCAAAATATAGCTGGACACCGAGAAACGGAAAATTGCTTGCAGTTGCTGAAGTATTTTAATCGGAGCCATGTTTTGCAGTAGCCCTTGTGCCCTAGTGTGGTTAGATGGCAATTAAGACATATTTGTACGTCCATACACAGAAAAGGGTTAACTACCTTGAATTCTTCCATCTACATTACTCCGACTCCAGGTCAAGTGTGGAATGTGCACTGTGCGCTGCACGTTTATCATTCAGCCATCTTACACTTCTGTCCATAGAGGCCAAAGAGCAAATCTATTTACAGATGTTGGAGAGAGTGCGCAGGACTTTCCATCAGAAACTGAACTCCAGCCAGGGACAAAGGAGCCCGACACTATAATGGAGTCCACCGAGGGTTTTATGCTTCACTTCTTATCTGTGATGGAGACTCAAAGTTGTCGTCTCATTTCAGTAAATGGCATTTATCATGTGGAGCGATCCAATCACAGGAGAGCGTCACAGCCAGAGAGAAGGCGAGCTGTTGTTTCTCCTAGGCTGTGACGCTCTCCACTGTGATTGGATCGCGGCACAGAGAGAAGGCGAGCTGTTTCTCCCAGGCTGTGACGCTCTCCGCTGTCATTGGATCGCGGCACAGCACAGAGAGAAGGCGAGCTGTTTCTCCCAGGCTGTGACGCTCTCCGCTGTAACTGGATCGCGGCACGGCACAGAGAGAAGGCGAGCTGTTGTTTCTCCCTGGCTGTGACGCTCTCCGCTGTCATTGGATCGCGGCACAGCACAGAGAGAAGGCGAGCTGTTTCTCCCAGGCTGTGACGCTCTCCGCTGTAACTGGATCGCGGCACGGCACAGAGAGAAGGCGAGCTGTTGTTTCTCCCTGGCTGTGACGCTCTCCGCTGTGACTGGATCACGGCACAGAGAGAAGGCGACCTGTTGTTTCTCCCTGGCTGTGACGCTCTCTGCTGTGACTGGATCACGGCACAGGGAGAAGGCGAGCTGTTTCTCCCTGGCTGTGACGCTCTCCGCTGTGATTGGATCACGGCACAGGGAGAAGGCGAGCTGTTTCTTCCTGGCTGTGACGCTCTCCGCTGTGACTGGATCACGGCACAGGGAGAAGGCGAGCTGTTGTTTCTCCCTGGCTGTGACGCTCTCCGCTGTGATTGGATCACGGCACAGGGAGAAGGCGAGCTGTTGTTTCTCCCAGGCTGTGACTGGATCACGGCACAGGGAGAAGGCGAGCTGTTTCTCCCTGGCTGTGACGCTCTCCGCTGTGATTGGATCGCGGCACGGCACAGAGAGAAGGCGAGCTGTTGTTTCTCCCAGGCTGTGACGCTCTCCGCTGTGATTGGATCGCGGCACGGCACAGAGAGAAGGCGAGCTGTTGTTTCTCCCTGGCTGTGACGCTCTCCGCTGTGATTGGATCGCGGCACAGAGAGAAGGCGAGCTGTTTCTCCCGGGCTGTGACTCTCTCCGCTGTGATTGGATCGCGGCACGGCACAGAGAGAAGGCGAGCTGTTTCTCCCAGGCTGTGACGCTCTCCGCTGTAACTGGATTGCGGCACGGCACAGAGAGAAGGCGAGCTGTTGTTTCTCCCTGGCTGTGACGCTCTCCGCTGTGACTGGATCACGGCACAGGGAGAAGGCGAGCTGTTTCTCCCAGGCTGTGACGCTCTCCGCTGTGACTGGATCGCGGCACGGCACAGAGAGAAGGCGAGCTGTTGTTTCTCCCTGGCTGTGACGCTCTCCTCTGTGATTGGATCACGGCACAGGGAGAAGGCGAGCTGTTTCTCCCTGGCTGTGACGCTCTCCGCTGTGACTGGATCACGGCACAGGGAGAAGGCGAGCTGTTTCTCCCTGGCTGTGACGCTCTCCGCTGTGACTGGATCGCGGCACGGCACAGAGAGAAGGCGAGCTGTTGTTTCTCCCTGGCTGTGACGCTCTCCGCTGTGATTGGATCGCGGCACGGCACAGAGAGAAGGAGACGCCCATTGAGAAACTCTGGGCGGGAGAATGTAACAGGGGCCACAGCAGGCAAACGGAGCTGCGCCCAGAGAAAATAGTAAGCGCTATTAGATCCCCGCTGTATGCCCTACATACCCTGATACTTAGTTTATAAAGTCTGGACCCATGAAAGGTCCTCTTTAAATGGAGACATATGCAGACTAATTCAGCAGCGGTGCTCACAGGAAGACGGTTCAGCCATGCTTTGCAGAACTCACTCCTGTGAGCAAAGTCTATTTTCACTATGGACGCCTCCTGGATTTTATGGTTTGCTGTGGTTTTATAAGTATGGCGTGACTGATTAATCTGCCCTATTGATCTTATATGGTGGCGTACAGGTTTAGAAAACACGCCTGTCTTCTAGAAACAGCGACTTTACATGGGTTGTGTCCTGTCAGGTGCGTAACTAGAAATGACTGGACCCCACAGTACATTTCTGAACGGGACCCCCACCACCCCACAAACCACTCCTCCCGTGCAACCCCCACTCCATCGGCTAATCAAGATTGCCCACGCTTGCCATACAACCCCCCACCAGGCGCAGCAATTGGTAAAAAACATCATGTAGACTCCTCACTGCAGGGCCGGGCCTCCAGAGCTGAGCAGGTTCATAGGTGATGGGGAGAGAGGGGTCCTGCGCTGCCTGACGAGACCGCTGTCTGCCTCCTGCAATTATCAAGCCTCTCTAGACATTAGACTGTAGTATGCCGGCCCGGGCTCCCTGCTGCGGTGGGGCCCGGAGCAACTGCTACAGTGGGGCCCGGAGCAACTGCTACAGTGACAGGCATGTTTTTTCTATCTTGTATAACAGGTATATTTGCAGAAGAACGCTGGGATTTTCAGTGTATGGGGATCTGGCAGTGCCCGGCTATGTTGGATACAGTAATTCCAGTGGTCTGCTCCTCTGCTGGACTTACCTGCTGCACAGGTGAACCTACCCTTAAACAGCAGTTCATCTGGTAATGCAGGTGCCTTAAGGTCGCTTTTATACAATCAGTATTTGATCAGTGATTGTGAGGTACAGCCTACATAGCGATAAGGTATTTCATTCGGTTCTGTATTTTAGACCCACACCTGGTTTTGGCTCCCAATCACTGATGGAAATCCCTGAACAAACACTGGCTGTGTGATAAAGCTGGCATGTGCTCCCTTCACTAGTACAGACTAAAGCCAGGACATTGATACCCATTAGGCTCCATTCAGACGTCCGTAAAATGTGTCCGCAATTGTCCGAAACGGGTGCGGACCCATTAATTCTCTATGGGGCAGGAATGGATGTGGACAGAACACAGTGTGCTGTCCGCATGCGCATTTCGGGAGCGCGGCCCCGGAAAAAAAAAAATGAACATGTCCTGTTCTTGTCCGCAATAGCGGACAAGAATAGGCAGTTCTATGTGGGTGCCAGCCAGGTGTATTGTGGATCCGCAATACACTACGGACGTGTGAATGGACCCTTACACTGCCTGAACAGGAGAGACAAGTTTTTCAGCCTCACAAACTATGTTACAATTGTTGGGCAGATGATCAGGGAGGAACTTTTCTACGAAGCTTTGTTCCTGATAATTTGCTAGTGTAAATGGTGCCAGAAATTACCCAATAAACGAGCAAAACCATTGTACATCGGGTGAAGTGATTTTGTGTAGACATCTTAGGGTCCATTCACACGTCCGCAAAATGGGTCCGCATCCCTTCCGCAATTTTGCGGAAAGGGTGCGGACCAATTCATTTTCAATGGGGGCCGCAAAAGATACGAATAGCACACAGTGTGCTGTCCACATCCGCACTTCCGTTCCACGGCCCCGCAAAAATATAGAACATGTCCTATTCTTGTCCGTAGATACGGACAAAAAAAGGCATTTCCATTATAGTGCCGGCCATATGCGGAACACACACGGCTGGTGTCTGCGTTTTGTGGATCCGCAAAACAGTGGAGGATGTGTGAATGGACCCTTAATCACCCTTTCTGGGAAGCAGATCGTGCTGTGTAACAGCGACCTGCTGCCCAGAAACTATGAATCTGTATGAGGACGAGTGTTAGCAATAGACATCACGCCTCCCTATACTGTGGAGGTGATCACTGCATGTAAATACAGCTCTTCACCACCACCACTGCTGCTGGTTTGCATTGTGATCGTAACCATGGAAACAAGCAGTGTATAGTGTGATGGAAAAAAGTAATCAAGCCAGCAAAGGAAGCAATATGGACAATGACAATACATTAGTAAGTGCCATGTATTAACTTCCTCTACATAATTAATGCTATTTGCTGAAGTGAGACAACCCCTTTAAAGGCTATGTACACCTTTGGAGTAGTTTTTTTATGATTGCATTTAACTTAAAATCATATTTTCAATTGGCCTTTATTAAAAATATTGAGCTGTTCAGTCACAAAGGGTTAACTGCTGTGTGACTGATCTCTAATCTGCTGAGAGGTCATAAACGCTTATGCCACATGCTTATCAGTAAGGTAGGATTGAGCTTGTGTTCATAAAGGTCAGATAGCAGAGATAAGGAGTCCATCTGCTCCTCAGATGACAGAAAAGACAACCCACGGGCAGCTGGTAGAGCATCTCCGCTCTATACACACAAAAAAAGGATTCCATATAGTTAATAAAGACCAATTGGAAAAATTATTTTAGCTTAAAATAAGTATAATGCAATAATAAATAAAAAAAAATTGCCCCAAAAGGTGCACCTAGCCTTTAAATAACAAAAGGGCAACTTTAGAACAATCTAGTAACGGCTCTAGTCTTGATGGCTACCAACTCTGAGAGCCACATTAGAAACCACTCTGTAGTTGACGGGCCACAAACACTACAGGAACATTTCCCGGTGGGCCGATGGCATGGTGGGCACCCAAGCCCTCCTCACTGCCGTTATGTTCCCGGCTGATGCCTTAGGTGCCCTCCTGAATTCAACTGTATGGCTGTCCACAGATCTAGGATAGCGTTGAATACTGCGGCCGAGCATGGTAGCCTATGGCTCCCTGCCCTGTTGTTCACCCTTACAGGCTACTACATGAGGCAGTGCAGAAATGGCGGAGGGACACAGGCACCACAGGCTGGGGTTGGGCAATATAGCGGTCATTAGGGGAAGTATAGGCAGCACTGAAGGTATAGATCGCTTAGTGCTGGTGCCCGAATTTCACCTTCTAAGCCCAACACTCCATACCTTAACCAGAAACAACTGGAGGAGGTGCAGGACAGAACAGTGGCAGCTACTGATGGCCACCACTGATGGACAGCTGCTGGGGCAGTATATTGGGCTGCCCTGTTGTATTGCTGACCCTGCTTGTGTTGCCCCACCTTTGATTCCGCCTACAACATGGGGCCACTTTTAGTTTTTTCCAGGGCCACATTAAATTTCCAGTCCATCCCTGAAGCCACTCCTTAAAGCAATACATACCCAATATATAATGCTCTGTAGTGATTCTTAACCATGAACTGTGCAAATGATCCTAGAGGTCCTAGCTGCTCATACGGGACTTGTGTAGGCCAGAAAACTGTCCACTGCAAATGGAAGCAATAGCATATCAATCACAGAGAGCATTTAATGGACAGTCTATAGCAGTGTGTTTCATACAATAATACCTTTATAATACGTAATGGACAGTCTATAGCTGTGTGTGGTTTCTGCCACCTCGTTTTAGCCTATAGGGCTGCGGACATTCACGGCTAGATCGCCGCTAGCATGTCCACAATATAGCTGTCCTATAGGGCTGTGTGCTTTTATTGTGTTTAAAAAAGGATTTTATAGATATGTAAATGACCCTGGTAAGGAGCCCAAGGGGCTGTACTAACCTTCTTGGTGCCCAGCCATGCACCCCTGTGAAGGAGCCCAGCACCGCCTGCGTCCTCCGAATCAGTTAGATCGCTGTTATCTCGCGATGAGCGAGCTCGCGCAAGTGCAGTTCTGGCATAGTGTTCCTTCCCTGTGCTGGCATCAGCCTCAGGGAAAGAACTGCGCATGTGCGAGCTCACGGCGATCTAACTTTGTGAGCAAGGAGGAGATTCGGAGAACGCCGCAGGCGGTGCTGGGCTTTCTCACAGGGGGGCGTGGCTGGGCTCCAGAACGGTTATTACAGCCCCTTGGGATCCTTACCAGGGTCATTTACATATCTATAAAATCATTTTTTAAACACAATAAAACCACTCAGAGATATGGGACAGGTATATTGCGGACATGCTAGCGGTGCTTTAGCCGCTCATGTTCGCATCTCTATAGGCTAAAACGAGGTGACAGAATCCCTTTAACGGGGGTTTCTGGAGACTTTTATCACCGATTACCTATCCTCTGGTTAGGTCATCAATATCCGATTAGTGGGGGTCCGACATTGAGGATCAGCTGTTGGAGAACGCAGTAGCGCCGCAGCCTTCTCTCAGCTTTTCCTAGGCCAGGGACATTACATTCATTGGTCACATGGCCTGTCCTAGGCACAGCTCAGCTCCATAGAAGTGAATGGAGCCAAGCATGATACCAACCACAGCCGCTATACAATGTAGGGCACTGTGCTTGGCGAGCTGAGAGAAGGCGGCTGTACAATGTGCTACTGCGAACGCCGGTGCCTTCTCAAACAGCTTACTGGCGGGGCCCCTGGGTGTCAGACCCCCAGTAATAAAGTCTCAGAAAACCCCTGTAATACATTTAGAAGATATAGTAGACATGTAGTATAACTGTGTCCCATATAATATATATATTGCAGTATTTTTTGTGGCAGAAAGAAACCCAGTGGGGGAGATTTATCAACACTGGTGCAAAGGAAAACTGGCTTAGTTGCCCCTAGCAACCAGATTCCAATATTCATTTTTCAGGGCGCCTTTGGAAAATTAAAGGTTCACTCTGGTTGTGGTGGAAACTAAGCCAGTTTTCAATAAAGTTTCAATAAATCTCCCCCAGTGGGAATCCAGCAGGATCCAGCTATGGTGACTGTAATACGGAGAAAGCTTGGAGGCACAGCAGGATTGCATGTGACAACCCTGTGACTTGTCATTCCTCATAGACTATACCTGAGCTGCCACTTGTGTCACATGTCACTGTACGTCTATCACTAAGAGTTTCAGTCAATTGCAGCCGAGCACAGCATAGACTGCTCCCTTCTCCTACGGCCCTGCCCGCCCCCTCAGCCAGCCCCCTTACTGTGAAGAAGCCCATGGCCAGGGAGATGACAGCCATCCACACGATGCCAGTTCTCTGGAAATACGAGGCACTGCCTGCCGACACCATGGTGCTCCCCTCCGGTAGTGACTAGGATGGTGGAGTGGATCCTGGCAGGTATGATGTCATAGGAAGAGGCGGGGTCTCGTCATCCGTGGGGCGGGGCCTCAGGATTATACTGGAGTTTCTGCAGGTGGCTGTGTGTGGACTGTGGAGGAGGAGATTGGCGGTTCTCTTTACTTGGGGACCTTGTTGTAGGGGCTGAAGGGAGGAGGAATAATAATCCTTGTAGTGTACTGAATACTGTATGTTAGAGGGAGGTGGGGGGATCTAATTACATGGGACTGTATGCTGGACGGGCTGAAGACAGTGGGAGTGATGTATTTTACATGGGACTGTATGCTGGAGGGACTGAAGACAGTGGGAGTGATATATTTTACATGGGACTGTATGCTGGAGGGGCTGAAGACAGTGGGAGTGATGTTTCTTACATAGGACTGTATGCTGGAGTGACTGAATGCAGGGGGAGTGATGTATCTTACATGGGACTGTATGCTGGAGTGATGTATCTTACATTGGACTGTATGCTGGAGGGACTGAATGCAGGGGGGGTGATGTATTTTACATGGGACTGTATGTTAGAGGGACTGAAGACAGTGGGAGTGATGTATCTTACTTGGCACTGTATGCTGGAGTGACTGAATGCAGGGGGAGTGATGCATCTTACATGGGACTGTATGCTGGAGGGACTGAATGCAGGGGGAGTGATGTATCTTACATGGGACTGTATGCTGGAGTGACTGAATGCAGGAGGAGTGATGTATCTTATATTGGACTATATTTTGGAGGGGCTGAAGGCAATGGGAGTGATTTATTTTACTTGGGACTGTATGCTGGAGAGGCTGAAGGCAGGGGAGAATTATGTATTTTACATGGGACTGTATGCTGAAGGCAGGGGAGAATTATGTATTTTACATGGGACTGTATGCTGGAGGGGCTGAAGACAGTGGGAGTGATGTTTCTTACATAGGACTGTATGCTGGAGTGACTGAATGCAGGGGGAGTGATGTATTTTACATGGGACTGTATGTTAGAGGGACTGAAGACAGTGGGAGTGATGTATCTTACATGGCACTGTATGCTGGAGTGACTGAATGCAGGGGGAGTGATGTATCTTACATTGGACTGTATGCTGGAGGGACTGAATGCAGGGGGAGTGATGTATTTTACATGGGACTGTATGTTAGAGGGACTGAAGACAGTGGGAGTGATGTTTCTTACATGGCACTGTATGCTGGAGTGACTGAATGCAGGGGGAGTGATGTATCTTACATTGGACTGTATGCTGGAGGGACTGAATGCAGGGGGAGTGATGTATGTTAGAGGGACTGAAGACAGTGGGAGTGATGCATCTTACATGGGACTGTATGCTGGAGGGACTGAATGCAGGAAGAGTGATGTATCTTACATGGGACTGTATGCTGGAGGGACTGAATGCAGGGGGAGTGATGTATTTTACATGGGACTGTATGTTAGAGGGACTGAAGACAGTGGGAGTGATGTTTCTTACATGGCACTGTATGCTGGAGTGACTGAATGCAGGGGGAGTGATGTATCTTACATTGGACTGTATGCTGGAGGGACTGAATGCAGGGGGAGTGATGTATGTTAGAGGGACTGAAGACAGTGGGAGTGATGCATCTTACATGGGACTGTATGCTGGAGGGACTGAATGCAGGAAGAGTGATGTATCTTACATGGGACTGTATGCTGGAGGGACTGAATGCAGGGGGAGTGATGTATCTTCCATAGGACTGTATGCTGGAGGGGCTGAAGGCAGGGGAGAATGATGTATTTGATATGGGAATGTATGTTGGAGGGGTCTGAAAGGAGGTTAGTGGTGAAGGTAGGGTTGGGCGATAATCCGGTATCTATGATATACCATGGTATTAATTAACGGCGATATCACTATTTCTTAATTACCGCAGTATTTTAGTGACGTTAGGCCCGCTTCTACCATGAGAAGGCCTGAAGCTCATGAGGCAGTAGAACGTTCGTGATAACGTCATCACAAACTCACCAGGTCATGGGCGGCGTAGCAATGCTGTCACGTGCCTACATCATCACGCAGCCTGTGACCTGGCGCAGGAGGTTGAGGTGACGTCATTGCCACCGCCTGCATCGCAGACAAATACAGGTGAGTTTGTCTTTTTAACTATATCTATGTATATCACTATGGGAGGAAGAACGCATTATATATGGGGCATTATACTAGAGGGGGGAGAGCATTATATATGGGGGCAGTATACTAGAGGGGGGAGAGCATTATATATGGGGGGCATTATACTAGAGGGGGGAGAGCATTATATATGGGGCATTATACTAGAGGGGGGAGAGCATTATATATGGGGCATTATACTAGAGGGGGGAGAGCATTATATATGGGGGCAGTATACTAGAGGGGGGAGAGCATTATATGTGGGGGCATTATACTAGAGGGGGGAGAGCATTATATATAGGGGCATTATACTAGAGGAGGAGAGCATTATATATAGGGGCATTATACTAGAGGAGGAGAGCATTATATTTGGGTCATTATACTACAGGGGGAGCATTATATGTGGGCACATTATACTAGAGGGGGAGAGCATTATATATGGGGGCATTATACTAGAGGAGGAGAGCATTATATATGGGGCATTATACTAGAGGAGGAGAGCATTATATATGGGGCATTATACTAGAGGGGGGGAGAGCATTATATATGGGGGCATTATACTAGGGGGGAGAGCATTATATGTGGGGGCATTATACTAGAGGGGGAGAGAGCATCATATATGGGGGCATTGTACTAGAGGGGGGAGAGCATTATACTAGAGGGGGTAGAGCATTATATGTGGGGGCATTATACTAGAGGGGGGGAGAGCATTATATATGGGGGCATTATACTAGAGAGGAAGAGGGTTATATATGGGGGGTATTATACTAGAGGAGGAGAGCATTATATATAGGGGCATTATACTAGAGGGGGGAGAGCATTATATATGCGGGCATTATACTAGAGGAGGAGAGCATTATATATAGGGGCATTATACTAGAGCGGGAGAGTATTATATATGGGGCATTATACTACAGGGGGAGTATTATATATAGGGGCATTATACTAGAGGGGGAGAGCATTATATATGGGGCATTATACTAGAGAGGGAGAGGGTTATATATAGGGGCATTATACTAGAGCTGAGAGCATTATATATGGGGGCATTATACTAGAGGGGAGAGAGCATTATATATGGGGGCATTATACTAGAGAGGGTTATATATGGGGGCATTATACTAGAGGGGGAGAGCATTATATATGGGGGCATTATACTAGAGGGGAGAGAGCATTATATATGGGGGCATTATACTAGAGCGGGAGAGCATTATATAGGGGCATTATACTAGAGCGGGAGAGCATTATATATGGGTCATTATACTACAGGGGGAGTATTATATATAGGGGCATTATACTAGAGGGCGAGAGCATTATATATGGGGGCATTATACTAGAGAGGGTTATATATGGGGGCATTATACTAGAGGAGGAGAGCATTATATATAGGGGCATTATACTAGAGCGGGAGAGCATTATATATGGGGGGCATTATACTAGAGGAGGAGAGCATTATATATGGGGCATTATACTAGAGGGGGGGAGAGCATTATATATGGGGGGCATTATACTAGAGGAGGAGAGCATTATATATAGGGTCATTATACTACAGGGGGAGCATTATATATGGGGGCCTTATATTAGAGGAGGAGAGCATTTTATAAATGGAGCATTATAATAAGGGAGGGGCAGAGCATTTTATATGAGGGCATTATTCTAAAGGGGAAGTGCATTATATATGGGGCAATATACTGCAGGGGGAGCATTATATATGGAGGCCTTATACTAGAGGAGAGCATTTTATAAATGGGGCATTATAATACAGGAGGGGAGAGCATTGTACCATAGGGGGGCGGCAATACACTACAGGTGAGAGCATTATACTGTGGGGGAACATTATATATAGAGAGGCATGATGCTACAAAGAGAAAGCATTATCTACTACTGCTGCAGGGAGATATGGGGGGGTGAGATCATTATACTAGGGCTGCAACGAGTACTCGATTAAATCGAGTAATTCGACAAAAAATATAATCCTCACTGCAAATTTTTTGCATGGAGGATTCGTTTGTGTCACGTGACCACGGAGCGGGAGTAATGCGCTTGCTATTATTCCTGCTCCGTGGGCTCCCGCTGGCCCGCAATGCACTTGGAATACTCACCTTTCCAGCAGGGGGCCTCCGGACACTCCACAGCACATCCATGGTCCTGCGCTGTACTGACCTCCTGACGTACGCATGCCGTGACCTGACGCGCTGTGTGACGGCAGGCCCAGAGCAGCGTGGAACGATGGAGTGTCGGCCCCTGCTGGAAATGTAAGTTGGTGACACCAAGGGGGTAGGGGCGCGACTATGGCGGGGTGCCCGAGTGCCCAGCATCATAGCAACCAATGACACTGTGCACTCCAGTTGTCAGGAGGAGGGGCAGGAGAGCACAAGGGTAGCAGAGACTATGATACAAGGGGGAGAGACAATGGCACAAGGGGGAGTGGAGCTGATGGCACTGGTTGAGTGGAGCTGATGGCGCTGGGGTGGGATAGTGGAGCTGATGGCACTGGGGTGGGGGAGTGGAGCTGATGGCACTGGGGTGGGGGAGTGGAGCTGAGGGCACTGGGGGAGTGGAGCTGAGGGCACTGGGGGATACTGGAGCTGAGGGCACTGGGGGATACTGGAGCTGATGGCACTGGTCGAGTGGAGCTGATGGCGCTGGGGTGGGGGAGTGGAGCTGATGGCGCTGGGGTGGGGGAGTGGAGCTGATGGCGCTGGGGTGGGGGAGTGGAGCTGATGGCGCTGGGGGAGTGGAGCTGATGGCACTGGGTGGGGGAGAGCTGATGGCTCTGGGGGAACGGAGCTGAGGGCACGGGGGAAGCTGATGGCACTGGGGGATACTGGAGCTGATGGCACTGGGGGGAATGGAGCTGATGGCACTGGGGGGGAACTGATGCACTTGAGCTGATCACACAGGGGGAGAACGAAGGGTGTTGGGTACTGATGGCAGGAAGTCTGATGAGTTTTTTAAAGGAAAACAGACTATTAATTCATTTTTACTTATTAGAGTACTCGATTCATCATAAAAATAATCAGTAGAATACTCGATTACTAAAATAATCGTTTGCTGCAGCCCTGCAATATACATATTAGTACTACAGGAATTGGCATTATACTGTAGTGGCCACTGTAGAGGAGGCATTATAATATAGGCCAGACAACTACAGGGAGTATTATAATACGAATGGAAATACAGAGAGGCATTATAATGCAGGCCGGAGCACTACAAGGGCCTTATACGTACTGGCACTACAGGGTACACTACAGGGGGTCATTATAACCAAAGGGACACTGCTTCATGGACACTTCTTAGGACTCTAAAGGGGTACCTTAAAAGGGGTCCTTCTAACTGCTAGGGGCACTATAGAGGAGACTTAATTCCTTATGGGGGCATTAATAATATTATAGGTACTGTGTGGGCTTTATTGGGCACAATATGGAGGGCACTACTACTACACCCCGGGTGCCCGCTCTTAGGGGCGTGCCAGAGCCCACAAGCAATGAGCGCTTCCGTCAATATAGATAGAAGCGTTCATTGCTGGAGCGCAGGGAGCTGTGGTCCTGTCACTCACCGCTCAGCTCCCACGCTCCTCCCCTCCTTCAGGCCGGCAGCGCACAGAATGGTGAAGCAGGAAGACTTCTCCCCGCTCCACCATTCAGCCTGCAAGCACGAATCACGCTGCCGGCCTGTGTGGGCAGAGCCTGCAGCCAGGAAATCTGCCTAAGGTCCTCCCATACAGTGCTGCAGAGCGATCTGTGTCTGCAGGGAAGAGAGGGATGTGAGCTTCAGAAACAGGATAAGGTTAGTAGGTACTGTGTGCCCAGAGGGCATTTCTACCATGATGGGGGCACAGAAGGCATTATTACTACAAAGGGGGCACAGAGGGTAATACTAATACAAACGGGGCACAGAGGACAATACTGTTACTACTACAAAGGGGCACAGAGGACAATACTACTACAAAGGGGCACAGAGGGCATTATAACTTTGAAGGGGGCACAATGTGCATTATTACTGTGAAGGTGGCACAGAGGGAACTACTACTATGAAGTGGGCACAATGGACATTACTACTATGAAGGGGCACATGACATTACTACTGTGAAGGGGCACAGAAAGCATTACTCCTGTGAAGTGGGTGGGCATAACTGTTATGGGGCACTGAGTGGGCATTACTACTGTAAAGGAGGCACAGTGGGCATTACTACTGTGAAGGGGCACAGTGGGCATTACTGTTATGGGGGCACAGTGAGGGCATAACTACTGTGAAGGGGCACAGAGAGGGCATTACTACTGTGAAGGGGGCACAGAGAGGGCATTACTACTGTGAAGGGGGCACAGTGAGGGCATTACTACTGTGAAGGGGGCACAGTGAGGGCATTACTACTGTGAAGGGGGCACAGAGAGGGCATTACTACTGTGAAGGGGGCACAGAGAGGGCATTACTACTGTGAAGGGGGCACAGAGAGGGCATTACTACTGTGAAGGGGGCACAGAGAGGGCATTACTACTGTGAAGGGGGCACAGAGAGGGCATTACTACTGTGAAGGGGGCACCGATAGGGCATTACTACTGTGAAGGGGGCACCGATAGGGCATTACTACTGTGAAGGGGGCCCCGATAAGGCACTACTGTGAAGGGGGCACCCATAAGGAATTGCTACTGTGAGGGAGGCACAAAGAGGGCATAACTACTGTGAAAGTTGTACAGTGAGGGCATACCTACCGTGAGGGGGCACAGTGTGGGAGGCCTAACAGTAGGGCTGGGAGGAGGGGTGGATTGAGAATTTGGGGGGCACCATTTAAATGTTTGCCTCCGGCAACAGAAAGGCTAGAATTGGCCCTGAGTGACGTCATAGGAGCAGTCGTACTTGATGGCCCTAAAACGGGGGCAGCATAGGCGCATACAGTTGGGGCCACAAGGAGACATTACTATAATATATGGGGCCACAGACATTTAACTGTATAAGCCCCATTCAGTATACTGTCTCCTTGTGGCGCCCATACAGTATATTGGCTTCAAGCGTTTTAATTTTTATTTTATTTTTCTAAATGGGTATTTATCGCAATCGTCAGTATTATAAGGCCAGCATTATTTTCAGTGTCACTAATTTTATTTAAAAAGTGGCTTCAGTTTAAAGATTTATACTGTTAAAAAGCAGCTGTCACCAGGATCAACCCTATTAAAGGAAATGCCACCATGATCAACCCTATTCAAGAGAATGTCACCTAATTTTACTGTATGTAACCCATGGCAATGCAGTGTAGCATTAGCTTACATTATTAAAACCGTCCTCTTCCAAGAGCGCCTCCCCCTAAAAGGAATCTGTCACCACGGTCTTGGACTGTTATCTGCAGTAATATGAGTAGTCCTCTTCTGCACTGAAATACAGAGTCCAGACTGCCATGCTAACCCTAACAGGAGTCTTCTCGATTAGTACAGCATGGCAGTAGAGGGTGTGCATTTTTAGTGGCATAATGGGGAGCATTAGAAAAAACTGGTGATCTTAAATCCTTATCTGCAGTACTACTCACTTATTACTGCACGTCATAGTCCAAGATCTTGCCGACAGATTCCTTTACCTTACATACTGCCTAGTAGGGTTGATCAAGGTCAATTAAATGAGCCCTATGTTACTGCAATCTCATGTATGGTTGCAGCAAAATCTTGCAAATGAGGTGCTCAGAGCACTGGGAGGCAGGCCTATCCCCGCGGAGCACCACTTTACCTTCTCCTCTCCCCCCATTGCCATTACCCTCATGGTCTGATTAGCAGGGTCATGCATCCTCATTGTTTGGAAGCCCAGCCCTGAAATCTTGTGCTTGCATCAGTGAGATTCATTGGCGCATGTACGGTTGAAGCACAAGACTTTAGGACCGGCCTTCCAAACAATGAGGATGCATGACCCTGTCAAATTATATTATGAGGGTAAGGCTACAGTCACACGAACTTATTTTGTTTCTGTGTCCGTTCCGTGTTTTATTTTATTTTTTTGCGGATTGGATGAGGACCCATTCAATTTCAATGGGTCCGCAAAAAATGCAGACCTTTCCGTGTCCATTCCGTAGCCCCACACAAAATATAGAGCATGTCCTATTCTTGTTCATTTTACGAACAAGGATAGGCATTGTTACAATGCATCCGCAAAAAAAACGGATCCAATACGGATGCCAAAAGGACGTCATCCGTATTTCTTGCAGATCAGTGTTTTGTGGACCGCAAAATGCATACGGTCATGTGAATGTAGCCTAATGTCGATGAGGGAGGGAGGTGGCCAGGCATACTAACTATAATAAACTGGAGAGGGATCTGGCAAGTTAAGTAATCATTTGTGGGGTCATTTATCAAACTGGTGTAAAGTAGAATTGGCTTAGTTGCCCATAGCAACCAGTCAGATTCCTCCTTTCATTTTTGACAGATCCTTTGGAAAATGAAAGGTGGAATCTGATTGGTTGCTGTGGGCAACTAAGCCACTTCTACTTTACACCAGTTTGATAGACGACACCACTACTCTTTATTTGAGGTCAATCTTCTGAGTTAACTGATTTCCTCTTAAAACTGGACAACCCCTTTAAATATGTTTAGTTGGCTTCGTACTTCCATTCTGTCACTAAGGACGCCATGTTGTCTGGGCACATGGCCGACCTACTGCTCCATCGGATCTGGAGAAGGGAACCTCCATTCTTAGAATCGGTAGGGGTTTCAGCAGTCAGACCTCCACCATTAGCTAGTTATCTGTAGTGGATTGGGGGAACGGGATCCCCGTTGTCAGGATCAGTGGAGTCCTAGCCTCCACCAATTAGTCAGTTATCCCCTATCCTGTGAAAAACTTAGACAAACTTTTTCAAAACCCCTATTGTGGCACATTATAATGAGGCAGGGGACCCCCATGAATATGGAAACATTTACCATATTTTTCACCCCATAAGATGCACTTTTTCCCCTCACCCATGACGACACCCCATGCGACCAGGGACCTCCCATCCGGGACAGGAAACCTGAGAAGATAAAAGGTTCAAACCCCCGCCAAGCACCAATTCAGGTTTCCTGTCCTCCGAATAGGAAGTCCCTGGGAAGCTCCTAAGTTGGTTCTCACCAGCAGCTGGGGGGAGGCCCAGGCTCTGATCCGGTAGGTGGCCTCCCCCAGGTGGCTGAAGGCTCGACGGGGCTGCTACCTCCAGTCTGCTTTCTCCCCCGCATTCCGGCGCTGATCCGAGGGAGCCGCTATGGCCGTGTTCAGACGGCTTCCCTCCTTGCTTCGGTGTTTTGCCTGGCTTCCTGTCGGGGGGGGGGGGGGGGAGTCTGCGCATGCGCGCGCTTCTGGCGCAGGGGGGCCGGGCTTGGACCCGGAAGTAGGAGAAGCGCAGGAGTGGCCTAGGCGCGTCTTTTAAAATATAAATGTGGCAGGGGGGGAATCCAGCCAGCTGATGTAGCACACAGTGTTGTGCTGAAGAGGCTCGTTTTCCTGCAAGATGTCAGACCCGGTAGATGGACGCGCTGAACCCCTGGAACCCTCAAGGCCTGCTAGTCCGGTACCAGTCCTGAGGAGTGGGGGCAAAGATCATTGGTGAGATGGATCTTTTTCTTTATTAATGGGGTGTTGTTTGCTTGGTTTGTTTCGGTGGCAAAGACCCCCAAAAAAGCGATCTCAAAAACGAAACATAGGGAGTGTGCGGGATGTAAAGTCGCCCTGGCATCCTCCTATTTTAAACCGTTATGCACCTCGTGTATTGATAAATTGGTGGCGGAGGAATCCCAAAGCCTCTCCAAAAATATGAGGTCCTTAATAAGATCTGAGGTCAAGGCCTCCTTAAAATCTTTGAGTAAGAGCCGCCCTAGGTCTCCGGAAAAATCTCCGGATGTTAGGGATTCGTATGTAGCCCGCTTTGACGTGGAGGAAAGAGAAGCAGGCCAGTTACTCTCTAATGACGCCACATCGTCAGCGGAGGAGGAAGCGGGGGGTTCCTTTTTTTTGCCCGAAGACACCCAAAACCTCCTTGAAGCAGTCAGAGCAACCATACAACTAGAAGATGTGAAACAGGCTAAGGCCCCATGCACACGGCCGTTGTTCACGGCCGTGTGCGGGCCGTGGAACCGCGGCCTGGATCCCTTCCTGTGAGCTGGAGCGCACGGCGTCACTGGTTGCTATGACGCCGTGCGCTCCCTGCTGCCGCCGCAATACAGTACTACACTGGTATGATCTATACCAGTGTATTACTGTACTGTGCCGGCAGCAGGGGGCGCACGGCGTCATAGCAACCAGTGACGCCGTGCGCTCCAGCTCACAGGAAGGGATCCAGGCCGCGGTTCCACGGCCCGCACACGGCCGTGAACAACGGCCGTGTGCATGGGGCCTAAGTCTACAGCAGATATAGCTTTTCAGGGGTTAGGCCCCAGGAATCAGAGGGTTTTCACCATTCACGAGAATGTTCAAGCATTAATTAAGAAGGAATGGAAAAATCCTGATAGGAAGTTTTTTATTCCAAGCTCAGTTAAAAGAAAATATCCCTTTGACGAGAAAGTAGCAGCTAGTTGGGACAAGGCCCCTACAGTAGACGCTCCGGTTGCAAAGATCGCCAAGAAGTCTGCTCTACCGTTTGATGACTTGGGTAGCCTGTCTGATCCTCTTGACAAGAAAGCGGATTTTTATTTAAAGAAGGCGTGGGAATCGTCCTCTACCTGCCTGAGACCTGCTGTTGCGGTGTCATGGGTTTCTAGATCACTGCATATCTGGCTGGAACAGTTAGAACAGCATCTCGGTAAGAAAAAGCCAAGAGAAGAAGTTTTGACCTCCCTTCCTACCTTTTTTAAGGCCGCCGATTTTTTAGCAGATGCCTCCACGGATATAATTAGGTTCTCAGCCAGATCATCCGCCATGTCCAATGCGGCTAGCAGAGCTATTTGGCTGAAATCCTGGAAAGCGGATCAGGGCTCAAAGGCTAGACTGTGCTCCATCCCCTGTGAGGGTGACAGGCTTTTTGGGTCATCCCTTGACGACATACTCGAAAAAGCCTCAGACAAGAAAAAGGGCTTTCCAGTTCCCCTACGCCCCCCCCTTTTTTCGTAGATACCAAAATAAAAAACAAAAGGGTAGGCAGTATGACGGAAGGGAAAAGGATAAATTTCCTAAGAAATCCGGCACCTTCCTTTTTAAGCCCAAAGACCTAAGGATAAGCAATGACGCCGAATCCCAGGTAGGGGGAAGATTATCTCTCTTTCTCCCAGCCTGGAAGACGATAACCAAAAACGGCTGGATCCTGGGAGGGATTGGAGAGGGGTTCCGGCTAGAGTTTCTGACCCGTACCCAGGATTCATTCATACAGACAGACTGCCCCAAGGATCAAATCAAAAGACAGGCCTTAGAGTTAGAAGTGTTGCTTCTCCTACGGAAAGGGGTGGTTGTCCCGGTTCCACAGGCAGAGAGGGGCAGGGGTTTTTACTCCCCCCCTTTTTTTTTTTTTATGAAAAAACCCAATGGCTCTTTCCGGGTAATCCTGAACTTGAAGAAATTAAACAAATTCCTCAGTTACAAGAAGTTTTGCATGGAGACCATAAGATCAGCCATAGATCTCCTATCAAGAAATACTTGTGTTTTTTTAGGCGTCCTTTTGGACTCCCGAGTAGAGAAGACCTTCCTCCTGTCCGCCAAGATAATCTCCATCAGGGAGCATGTTTGGGATCTTTTCAGGTCCTACATCTGCTCGTTCAGAAGGGCAATGGCAGTACTGGGCCACCTGACAGCAACAATTCCGGTGGTCCTATACGCGCAGGCCCATACAAGGAAGCTACAGTCATGCATCCTGCACCAATGGGACAGCTGCAAACAATCGTTAGACCGGCCCTTCCATTTATCCACTGTGGACTGTGGCAGAGAATCTTTCAGCAGGGGTACCCTGGTCTTTTCAGGATCCAATAATAATAACGACCGATGCCAGCCCGTGGGGGTGGGGGGCTCACTCGGAGAACAAAGGTTGGAAAGGGAGGTGGGATTTGAATACGAGGAAAGCCACCTCAAACTTCAAAGAACTAAAGGCAGTAGAAAAGGCATTAAAAGCGATAGTTCCGGACATGTCCTACAAGAAGATAATTCTATACTCGGACAACTTGACAACAATGGCATACATCAACCATCAAGGCGGAACAAGAGTACCTTCTCTGGCAACACTCTGTCACCAGATTTTTCAGCTAGCAGAACAGAAACAGCTATCCCTGTCGGAAGTCCACATAAAGGGGAAGGAGAACATAGTAGCCGATTTTCTGAGTCGCACCCAGCTAAAACAGGGAGACTGGTGCCTAAACCCAGAGGTTTTCTCCCAGTTAACGCAAAAAATTCGGCCTCCAGGAAGAACAGGAAAGTGGATGATCGTTTGGATGATCCAACAGTTCTAGATGGATTGGCACAGAACTTGTCTCAGGAGGAGGGTTACGCCTTCCCTCCTTTTTCCCTAATTCCGCAGGTCCTAAAGAAAGTCCAGAGGGAGAAAGCGACAATTACCCTAGTTGCTTCCACCCTGAGAGTACATGTGGCAGCTTTAAGTTACTTTTTTGATATGCAGCTGGCCCTTCATCCTTGGGTTAAAAGGTTTCTGTCAGCAGCCTCCAGGATCTACCCTTCGATTAGACCTTTGTCCCCTCCTTGGGACTTAAACACGGTCTTGACGGCCCTGTCACAGAAACCTTTTGAGCCCCTGTCAGAGATCCCCATAGATATGCTCTCCTTTAAGATGTCCTTTATACTGGCCATTACTTCAGCTAGAAGGATTTCAGAGATTCAAGCCTTCTCGGCTTTTCCTCCTTATACCCAGATCTTAGACGACAAAGTTATTATTAGGCCTCTCCCGTCCTTCCAGCCAAAGGTGGTTACGGACTTCCACAGAGGTCAGGATGTTGTCCTTCCATCCTTTTGCTCAAATCCTTCCAATGATGTTTGTTAGCTTATTTGGAGTCTACCTCGGCCTGGAGGTTGGAAGAAAACCTCCTTATTCAGTTTTGGGGTATTACCGGTAATTGTTTTTCTCGATACCCATGACGGCACCCCATGCGACCAGGGACCTCCCATCCGGGACAGGAAAACTGAGAAGATAAAAGGTTCACACCCCCACCAAAACTTTTCCCTCCCCAAAAAAAAGTATTTATAGGTGTTATAGTTACATTAGTGTTAAGCAAAATACTAGTATTTGGCTGTATTTGTGGGAGGAGAGGCTGATTACACGGCTACTTACTTGCACCTGTGAGGCCAGGCTGGGTGGGTACTAGGCTATTTATAGGCTCCTGTAGGCCTAGGCTGACGACGGGTCAGCTGATTTCACTACCTGTGAGTCAGCTCTAGGATACAGCAGCATGGTGTGGAGGCTCCTTACGGCTGGGCGATGGCAGAATGTCTTAGCAGGGCGCTGGTATTCACGGTAGGATCGGAGTGGTTTGCACGGGACCAACGCTGCGGTCCACGACATGTAGCGCTCTGAGATGTAGCAGAGTCGGGCGCTAAACGGTTGAATGAGGGTTGTTAGTTGGTTCAAGTCATGCACGCTGTGTTTTATATCAATGGTAAGGAAAAAAAATAAAAAATATGCTGTGGTATTGCATTTGATGGCATGGTGCCTACAGGGCGGCATGCGATGTGCAGTACTCTGGTTCAAAGCAGAGCGGGGTGCTTATGGTCTAGTGAATGCTCGGCTGTCCAGGGGCTTGTTGGGGGTCATTGCATATAGTTGTTGGCCTAGCAGGCGCCTGGTGTAGGTATGGTCGCAGGTTTCCTCTATTTAAAAAAAAAAAAAAAAAAAAAAAAAAGTGTGTTTTTAACATGCAGGGGCACACCCGTAGCTAATGCCAAACAGGCAAGGAGTTGGGGTATGTATACCAGGGGTCTGCATGTGGGGATCCATGCAGATCAGTCGAGGCGCCTGCATTTGAGTTCTGATGCTCCTATAGGTAAGAGTGGTTTATCTATAAACTGTATGTTATGGGCACACATGTGTCAGCGGTTCTGTGCTGGGGTACAGGTGCATTATGTTGCCTTATTGTCGTTGCTTCAAGGTTCATGCTCATACACGTTTATGATTTATTTTTTGTTTTTATTTTTTGGTGGTGCTGTGGTGACCATCCTGGGAAAAAAAAAAAAAAAAGCCTGCAGCATTATGTGGGGGCGTTACCTTCATAGCTATGTCCATGTGTCTGCATTTACAATTTATACTCTGTTCACCACTAGAGCTGCGTTCATGCGTTGCTGTTGCATAACATTGATACCCTGTTAGCTCAGATTGCATTCACAGCTGCGTTATACAGTGCTCTTCATGCTCACAGCTGGGCCCATACCATGTTTTCAGGCACTACTCACATCCAGAGCTGCGTTCACCCACCTGTTCATACATCACTTCGGCTTCCACTTAAGGCCGCATTTTTCTTTTCATTGCTACATCATGGTTACTCAGTATTTTCTCGGGGGCAGTCAGTGCACCGCTCTGATACCGTTCCCCTAATGAACATAGCTGCTTCCTTCAGGTTACATTTCTTCCCTCGCAGATGCCTGGCCCCGCCATTAGGGTCTCTCGCGCCTGGCAGTTAATAAGTCCTGTCACGACTACAGGCAATTACGAAATCCTGTCACGTCTACAGGTTAATAAGTCCTGTCACGTCTTCAGGCAATTACGAAATCCTGTCACGTCTACAGGTTAATAAGTCCTGTCACGTCTTCAGGCAATTACGAAATCCTGTCACGTCTACAGGTTAATAAGTCCTGTCACGTCTTCAGGCAATTACGAAATCCTGTCACGTCTACAGGTTAATAAGTCCTGTCACGTCTTCAGGCAATTACGAAATCCTGTCACGACTACAGGTTAATGGGTCCTGTCACGACTACAGGCGATTACGTCCCGATCCATTATCAGAGTTAAGCGGCATATGCCATCCTCTAAGTTTTTGGGTCCTTTATTAATAATAAGAAATAATTTAAGCAGTGGCCTGGGGGATAAGTATAGGTGTAGTATTTGCTACCAGCAATAGTTGGTGTCCGAGCAGGGCCCTTAGCGAATGGTTGGACTTCATTAAGTCTTCTATCACATTCACCATTGTTATTTCAGTCCGCAGCTCCCGGGTTCAGACCTTCTTGCAATACGTTCATATGATCGTCAACATAGGGGTAAATCGTTTCTGACTACCGACCGCTCTTTCAAAACATCAACTTTAGCGACCTCCTAAAACAACGGCACGTGACAAAGAGGTAAGGTATATAGAAGTCGCTGTTGTGTACGGTATATTCCGCACCTTCATCGGGCAGAGTTTTCGGCGTTCAAAGCGGGCATCGTAATGGTATGTATATATTTACTCTAAATACGGTCCATGCTTTTTGGCCCCTTTAGGCTACCCTACAGCAGCAGTTACGGCACAACTCTACTGCTTGTTGAAGATAGGGTTAGATAGGTTAGGGACACCTTTCTGATAGCCGATCCGAACACAAGTGTTAAGCAAAATACTAGTATTTGGCTGTATTTGTGGGAGGAGAGGCTGATTACACGGCTACTTACTTGCACCTGTGAGGCCAGGCTGGGTGGGTACTAGGCTATTTATAGGCTCCTGTAGGCCTAGGCTGACGACGGGTCAGCTGATTTCACCCACCCACCCACGCCATCTTACAGTCACTTCATATAGGGGTGGCCCCCTTTAGGCTACCCTACAGCAGCAGTTACGGCACAACTCTACTGCTTGTTGAAGATAGGGTTAGATAGGTTAGGGACACCTTTCTGATAGCCGATCCGAACACAAATAGGTTATATGCGGAGTAGCCTGCTACTCCTTGATAAGTTTCTTAGAGAAACTCTGTTGAGTTTAGGATATAATATAATGATATAATGTACCGTATTGGATCTCTCTCTCTCTCTCTCTTTCTTTCTTCTCTCTCTCTCTCTCTCTCTTTCTTTCTCTCTCTCTCTTTCCTTCTTTCTTTCTCTCTCTCTCTTTCTTTCTCTCTCCTTTCTTTCTTCTTTCCTTCTTTCTTTCTTTCTTTCTTTCTTTCTTTCTTTCTCTCTCTTTCTTTCTTTCTTTCTCTCTCTTTCTTTCTTTCTCTCTTTTTCTTTTTCTCTCTCTTCTTTCTTTGCTCTCTCTTCTTTCTTTCTTCTCTTCTCTTTCTCCTCTTCTTTCTTTCTCTCTTTCTTTCTTTCTCTCTCTTTCTTTCTTCTCTCTCTTTCTTTCTTTCTCTTCTTCTTTCTCTCTTCTCTTCTTTCTTTTCTTTCTTCTCTCTCTTTCTCTCTTTCTTTCTTTCTCTTCTTTCTCTTTCTTCTTTCTTTCTCTTTCTTTCTCTTCTTCTTTCTTTCTCTCTTTCTCTCTTTCTCTTTCTCTTTTTTCTCTTTTCTTTCTCTCTCTCTTCTTTCTCTTCTTTCTTTTCTTTCTTTCTTCTTCTTCTCTTTCTTTCTCTTCTTTCTCTCTTTCTTTCTTTTTTCTTTCTTTCTTTTCTTTCTCTTTCTTTCTCTTTCTTTCTCTTTTCTTTCTCTTTCTCTTTCTTTCTCTCTCTCTTTCTTTCTCTCTCTCTTTCTTTCTCTCTCTTTCTTCTCTCTTTCTTTCTCTCTTTCTTTCTCTCTCTTTCTTTCTCTCTCTTTCTTTCTCTCTCTTTCTTTCTCTCTCTTTCTTTCTCTCTCTTTCTTTCTCTCTCTTTCTCTCTCTCTCTCTCTCTCTCTCTCTCTCTCTTTCAAAAGTGTGTGGGGGGAATGGCAGTGCATCTTATGGGGCGAAGGCTGCCATTTTTTACTCTGCTAACACCTGCTAACGACCTGCTATGTATCAGTGGGGAGGGAGGAGGTGCTGCAGGCTGGTGTTGAAATCGCGGGACCCGCTCACAGCAGTATTCATATGTAAAGTGAAGTCATGGTTAAAGCTTTCTTAAGGTATAGCAATCCTTTGCAGCAGTAGTGCAATCCACGTAGTACTCACTATGAAACTCCCGAAGCAGGCAGGCTGGCTGGTCACTCGCTTCGTCACGCGCATGCTCCTCCCACTTTATTAATGAAGCAGGTGGAGCAGGCACGTGACGAAGTGAGTGACGTTACGCTGCCGGCCAGCCTGCCTGCTACAGCAGTTTCATAGTGAGTACTACAGTGGATATAAAAAATCTACACACCCCTGTTAAAATGTCAGGTTTCTGTGATGTAAAAAAATGAGACAAAGATAAATCATTTTAGAACTTTTTCCACCTTCAATGTGACCTATAAACTGTACAACTCAAGTGAAAAACAAACTGAAATCTTTTAGTTAGAGGTAAGAAAAAATATAAAAATATGGTTGCATAAGTGTGCACACCCTTAAACTAATACTTTGTTGAAGCACCTTTTGATTTTATTACAGCACTCAGTCTTTTTGGGTATGAGTCTATCAGCATGGCACATTTTGACTTGGCAAGATTTGCCCACTCAATCTGTCAGATTGCGAGGGCATCTCCTGTGCACAGCCCTCTTCAGATCACCCCACAGATTTTCAATCAGATTCAGGTCTGGGCTCTGGCTGGGCCATTCCAAAACTTAATCTTCTTCTGGTGAAGCCATTCCTTTGTTGATTTGGATGTATGCTTTGGGTCGTTGTCATGCTGAAAGATGTTTCAGCTTTCTAGCAGAAGCCTGAAGGTTGTGTGCCAATATTGACTGGTATTTGGAACTGTTCATAATTCCCTCTAGCTTAACTAAGGCCCCAGTTCCAGCTGAAGAAAAATAGCCCCAAAGCATGATGATGCCACCACCATGCTTCACTGTGGGTATGGTGTTCTTTTGGTTATGTGCAGTGTTGTTTTTGCGCCAAACATATCTTTATGAATTATGGCCAAAAAGTTCAGTCTTGGTTTCACCAGACCATAACACCTTTTCCCACATGCTTTTGGGAAACTTCAGATGTGTTTTTGCAAAATGTAGCCTGGCTTGGATGTTTTTCTTCGTAAGAAAAGGCTTTCGTCTTGCCACTCTACCCCATAGCCCAGACATACGAAGAATACAGGAGATTGTTGTCACATGTACCACACAGCCAGTACTTGCCAGATATTCCTGCAGCTCCTTTAATGTTGCTGTAGGCCTCGTGGTAGCCTCCCAGACCAGTTTTCTTCTCGTCTTTTCATCAATTGTGGAAAAATTGAGGCTGCCAGTACATATAACAGAATACCAAAAATGCTCAAAGTGGGCAATTCCTAAATAAAGCACGCAAAGCAGATCTGTTCATTCAGTCCCACTGGTTGTGTGGTATGCAGTTTAACCCCTTAAGGACACAGCCCTATTTCACCTTAAGGACCAGGCCATTTTTTGCAAATCTGACCACTGTCACTTTAAGTGCTGATAACTTTAAAACGCTTTGACTTACCCAGGCCGTTCTGAGATTGTTTTTTCGTCGCATATTGTACTTCATGACACTGCTAAAATTTGGTCAAAAAAGTTAATTTTTTTGCATAAAAAAATACCATATTTACCAAAAATTTTGAAAAATTTGCAAATTTCAAAGTTTCAGTTTCTCTACTTCTGTAATACATAGTAATACCCCCAAAAATTGTGATGACTTTACATTCCCCATATGTCTACTTCATGTTTGTAGCATTTTGGGAATGATATTTTATTTTTTGGGGATGTTACAAGGCTTAGAAGTTTAGAAGCAAATTTTGAAATTTTCAGAAATCTTCAAAATCCCACTTTTTATGGACCAGTTCAGGTTTGAAGTCACTTTGTGAGGCTTACATAATAGAAACCACCCAAAAATGACCCCATTCTAGAAACTACACCCCTCAAGGTATTCAAAACTGTTTTTACAAACTTTGTTAACCCTTTAGGTCTTCCACAACACTTCATGGCAAATGGACATACATTTTTAGAATTTAGATTTTTTGGAAAATTTTCCAATATAATCAATTTTTTCCAGGAGTAAAACAAGGGTTAACTGCCAAACAAAACTCAAAATGGGTTGCCCTGATTCTGTAGTTTGCAAAAACACCCCATATGTGGTCGTAAACTACTGTTTGGCCGAACGGGAGGACATAGAAGGAGGGGAACACCATATGGGTTTTGGAAGGCAGATTTGGCAGGACTGGTTTTGTTTATACCATGTCCCATTTGAAGCCCCCTGTTGCACCCCTAGAATAGAAATTTCAAAAAAGTGACTCCATCTAAGAAAGTACACCCCTCAAGGTATTCAAAACTGGGTTTACAAACTTTGTTAACCCTTTAGGTGTTCCACAAGAGTTAATGGCAGATGGAGAAACAATTTAGAAATTTCTATTTTTTGGAAAATTTTCCATTTTAACCCATTTTTTCCAGCAATAAAGTAAGGGTTAACAGCCAAACAAAACTCAATATGGGTTGCCCTGATTCTGTAGTTTGCAAAAACACCCCATATGTGGTCGTAAACTACTGTTTGGCCAAACGGGAGCACGTAGAAAGAGGGGAACGCCATATGGGTTTTGGAAGGCAGATTTTGCAGGACTGGTTTTGTTTATACCATGTCCCATTTGAAGCCCCCTGTTGCACCCCTAGAATAGAAATTTCAAAAAAGTGACTCCATCTAAGAAAGTACACCCCTCAAGGTATTCAAAACTGGGTTTACAAACTTTGTTAACCCTTTAGGTGTTCCACAAGAGTTAATGGCAGATGGAGAAACAATTTAGAAATTTTTTGGAAAATTTTCCATTTTAACCCTTACTTTATTACTGAAAAAAATGGGTTAACAGCCAAACAAAACTCAAAATGGGTTGCCCTGATTCTGTAGTTTGCAGAAACACCCCAAATGTGGTCGTAAACTACTATTTGGCTAAACGGCAGGACATAGAAGAAGGGGAACGCCATACGGTTTTTGGAAGGCAGATTTTGCTGGACTGGTTTATTTACACCATGTACCCTTTCAAGCCCCCTGATGCACCCCTAGAGTAGAAACTCCATAAAAGTGACCCCATCTAGGAAACTATGGGATAAGGTGGTTGTTGTTTTGGTACTATTTTAGGGGTAAATATGATTTTTGGTTGCTCTATATTACACTTTTTTGAGGCAAGGTAACAAAAAAATAAAATTCTAAAATTTTTCTACATTTGCTATTTAGTTTTGTGGAACACCTAAAGGGTTAACAAAGTTTATAAAGTAACTTTTGAATACCTTGAGGGGTGTAGTTTCTTAGATGGGGTCACTTTTTTGGAGTTTCTAGTCTAGGCTACATCAGGGGGGGCTTCTAATGGGACATGGTGTCAAAAAAAAAAAAAAAATGTCCATCAAAATCTGCCTTCCAGAAACCATATGGAGTTCCCTTCGTTCTATGCCCTGCCGTGCGGCTATATAGCCATTTACGACCACATATGGGGTGTTTCTGCAAACTACAGAATCAGGGCCATAAATATTGAGTTTTTTTTGGCTGTTAACCCTTGCTTTATTACTGGAAAAAAAGGATTCAAATGGAAATTTTGCCCAAAAATGGGTGTTATGGCACCGTTTTTATTTTATATTTTTAACACCGTTCATCCGAGGGGTTTGGTCAAATGTTATTTTTATAGCGACTACTTTTACGCACGCGACTATGCCCAATATGTATGGCTCTCAGACTTTGGAGACACTAAGCAGGCATCCTAAAACTGCGGCCCTCCAGATGTTGTAAAACTACAATTCCCACCATGCCCTGCTGATGGCTGTAGGTTGTCTGGGCATGCTGGGAGTTATAGTTTTACAACATCTGGAGGGCCGCAGTTTGAGGATGCCTGCACTAAAATTAATATTTTTTTGGGGAAAAAAAATTGTTTCTGTGTCTCCAAAGTCTGAGAGACATAGTGTTTTATGTTCTCTAGGGGACTGTTGGAGATTATAAAAATTTAGTACTCCATGGAAGTGTGATACTCCCTGAAGCAATCGATAACGCAGAGGCCCGGATGATCGGGGCAAGTGTCACACTGAGTAGTGGTGTCCTTCCGTATCCCCCTCTTGTGACACACTCTGCATCTTTTTTGGGTTCGTCCCTTCTTTCCAGTATGGGGGACCACACCTGGAAAGTGTTGGCCAGGGACGATCCGGGCGCCTCCAGTTCCCGAGGTACTCCGGCCTGCTCTTTCCCGGTCCGAAAAGATCAGGTCTTTGAGGACTGCCTCATAGAATTGGAGGAATGTCCCTGTGCTGCCAGCGCTTCGGGATAGTACAAAAGAGTTGTACATGGCAACCTGCACCATGTAGACCGCAACTTTTTTGTACCATGCCCGGGTTTTGCGCATGGCATTATATGGCTTGAGGACTTGATCAGAGAGATCAACTCCTCCCATATACCGATTGTAGGCGACGATACAATCGGGCTTGAGGACCGTTGCCGTGGTACCTCGCACAGAGACTGGGGTGGTGCTGTTACCGTGGATTGTGGACAGCATAAGGACATCCCTCTTGTCCTTATACCTGACCAGCAACAGGCTTCCACTGGTAAGGGCACGGGTCTCACCCCTGGGGATAGGTACCTGGAGGGGGTGGGCAGGGAGGCCGCGTTGATTTTTCCGCACGGTCGCACAAGCGAACGTGGATCTGGCGGCAAGGGACCTGAACAAGGGAATGCTGGTATAAAAGTTGTCCACGTACAAGTGGTAACCCTTATCCAGCAGTGGGTACATAAGGTCCCACACGAGTTTCCCGGTAACACCCAGAGTGGGGGGACATTCTGGTGGTTGAATCCGGGAATCTCGCCCCTCGTACACACGAAATTTGTAAGTGTACCCTGAGGTACTCTCACAAATTTTGTATAGCTTCACGCCATACCTCGCCCGCTTTGTGGGAATGTATTGGCGGAAACTGAGTCTCCCCTTGAACGCAACGAGAGACTCATCAACCGCGACCTCCCTTCCAGGTACGTAGGCCTGCTGAAATGTGGCCCCAAAGTGATCGATGACCGGCCGTATCTTGTACAGCCGGTCATAGGCAGGATCACCTCGGGGGGGACATGCTGCATTATCGGAATAATGCAGACATTTCCGGATGGCCTCAAACCGGGAGCGTGTCATGGCCGTACTGTACAGTGGGGTCTGGTATAGGACGTCCCCACTCCAGTACAGCCTGACACTGGGTTTTTGCACTAGACCCATATGCAGCACGAGGCCCCAAAATGTCCTCATCTCGGCTGCACTGACCGGCGTCCAGCCACCGGGTCTAGCCAAAAATGAGCCCGGGTTTTGAGCGACGAACTGTTGGGCGTACAGATTCGTCTGCTCCACCATCAGATTCACCAGTGGGTTACTGAAAAAAAAACTAAAAAAGTCTATTTCAGTAAACCCCACTGTGGGAATCTGGATTCCAGGATTGCCAGCGAAATCCGGAATCTCAGGCTCAAAGTCCACTGGGGGACACCAGCTAAGTTCATCGGCAGGGGGCTCCGGTGAACTTATTTGGTGGGCCGGGAAACCAGTACGAACCCCAGGGCGGCTCGTATTAGGGTGGGCCACAGGATCCCTAGCATGTGTGGCCCCTGGCTCCGCCTGGCGGCGTCTCCGATGCCTTGGTGGCTCATCGTCATCCGATGATGATGAGGAGGATGCGGATGACAAAAGGAACGTGGGGTTATCCTCATCCTCACTGGGGCTCTCAGAGTCGGAGGCAATCTGGGCATATGCCTCCTCGGCCGAGAACACCCGGCGGGCCATGGGTGTGTGTGTGTGCGTGTGTATGTGCGTGCGTGTAAACCTTTATTCTATGTGCGTGTGTTTGGGGGCACAGGTGTTCACGTACTAAAAAGTCCAGGCAAAAAAAATGGGCAAGTGTTAGAAAAAAAAAAAAAAAAAGTTCAAACTTGCTGATCAGCGGTTCAACGCTGATCAGCGGTCGGTGGGGTGGTGGGGCGGGCGATGCGCTAACAGTGGACGGACGCTAAAAAGTGCCGGCCAGTCAGCGCACGCAGAAAAAAAAAAGTGGTGGTGGGGGAAGGGTCTGGTGAGGGGGGGGGGGGGGGTGCTGGTGGTGGGGGGGATGCGGGGGGGGGGGGCAAGTGGCAGGGGGGTCTGGGGTCTGGTAGCTTAAAAAAAAAATTTTGTAATAAATTTGCTTTTTTTTTTTTTTTTTTTTTTTCCTAACTTTTCCCTTCTATCCCTGCCTAAAGGTGCCTCTCCCTCACTGACCCTAACCTACCTGGGTGGCGATGGGTGCAGGAGGGTGATGGATGCCGATTAGGGGGACACAGGAGCTGGTGCTGGACGATGCTGCACGGTCAGGGTGCTGGACAGGAAGAGGAGGGGAGAGAGGAGCGCAGGAAGTTTGAATCTCGCGCCTCTCTCCCCTGCACCAATCAGCACCCTGGACAGCGGCGTTCAGCACCAGGGCCAGCTCCGCCTCTGCAAATCCTCGGACTGCGATTGGTGGTGTAAAATTACGCCACCGATCGCAGTCTTTTTCCGGTTCATCGGGTCACAGGACACCCGAATGGACCGGAAACGCAGAAAACCGCAGGTCTGAATTGACCTGCGGTTTTCTGCGATCGTCGATGCGGGGGGGTCAAATAACCCCCCCCTGCATTGTTACAGGATGCCGGCTGAATGATTTCAGCCGGCATCCCGTTCCGATTAACCCCCGCGGCGCCGGCATCGCTATTTAAAGCCATGACGTACCGGTACGTCATGTGTCCTTAAGGACTCGGGAAACATGCCGTACCGGTACGTCATGTGTCCTTAAGGGGTTAAAGAGCCATTGTGCTTCTTTCTGGAGAAGAAATTTGTCATAATCACTTTAGGGTGAGGGTCGAACCTTTTCAATCCCCTGAAAGCGCAACACCCTGCCATCGCCGTCATGACGTGTCGCGCGATGGAGGTGCCTCTATCATTACGAACGTCCCCAAGGTTCTCACCAATTCTGTGTCTAAATTCACGGATAGTCTTACCCACATATTTGACACAGCAGGTGCAGGAGATCATATATATCAACCTTGCAGTTCTGCAATTGATAAAGGACCATATGTGGTACGTTTTAGAGTCAGACATACAGGTGAAAGAGTTGCCAGTGCCAATAAATTCACAGGCCACACATTTACCGCATCTAAAGGTGCCGGTCAGACCCTGGGGAAGCCAGGTGCTAGGGGTAGATGACTCATATAGGATGTGTACCAGGCGGTCACGCAGGTTACAACCCTGTCTGTAAGTAATTGACGGAGTAGACCCAACCAGATGACCAATGTCTGGGTCTGTCTGCAGAATGCCCCAATACTGTCCCAGCATCTGTCGCACTTGCTGGTGAGCTGCATCGAATGTGCCCGCAATGCGGATCATCCGTCTCCTCCCTAGATCTAGGATGCAAGACTGATTCCCTATTGCTGCCTAAAGCATGTTGATAGGCAGACTTCAGTACCTGTCGCGGGTAACTCTGCCTTTGGAATCTATTGTGAGGTCACTGGCAGCTCTTTGGAAATCAGAAATGGTAGAACAATTACATTGGACCCGTAAAAACTGGCTTTTTGGAATGCCGCATTTTAATGGTTTTGGGTGCCAGCTATCCCACCTTAGTAAGTTGTTCGTAGCGGTGGGCTTCCGGAACAAATCAGTCATCACGACTCTTTGATGGTGGTTTTGTGTATTTCAGAGGTGAAAAACAGGCCTAAGTGATTATTATTCAAGGCCCCTACGAAACTGAAAAGTTCCTACTTGGGCCCTCTCCAGAAAGGAAGTATATCATCGATATACCTGGCCCAGAACTCAATCGGGGCCGAACACTTCGCCATGTCTTCACCGACACTTCAGCACCCACACAAACATAAGCATCAAAATAAATACCTTCCCGTCTGTGCTCTAACTAATACAAAGTTAGCTACCCTGACTCACCTCTAAGCACAGCTTATAAACATGTCTCGAGGTCCAGGCCTTAGCAGATCCGTTCATTGAACACAAGTCCATACAGGGTAAAGATCCAGCTACACACAGCCTCAATGCTCCTCAGCCCTCCTTGCTGAGACCACCCAGAGCATTTGTAGGCCTCTGTTTTCAAGTCTTCTCTCCTCCCAGACTGACACACAGAGGGTGGTTTTATCTGTCCTTGATTACAGTAGGCCTCACCTGCGATGACCTCAGGTTAGCGGAAAACATACCCTGGACTGGGAAGGTCACACTATCAAACCTACCTTCCCTGTCCAAATAAAATCCAGCCCTTGTACTACAATAAACAAATAGCTCCAGCGACTATGTTTGCTGAAGCCAGCACAATTTTCCTGGACTTTACTTATCTCACCTAGTTAAGGAACCTGTGGGGGGTATACACCCCTTCCAGGACTTTACCGTCCACATTACCATAATATATATATAATTAATACCCATTAATAAACTGCTCTGCAGCAATACTGATAAATGTGCTTAATTTTCTCATTTCACTAGCATCTTCCATACTGAAACTCCAATGTAGTCTGTTCTGTAGAGAAACTACTAAAATTGAGTTTCTATGAGAAGGTCCAGCCAGCAATCCCATTCTAGTCATTTCAGCAGTGATCCGTCTAGATTGGAGTTGCTCCTGGCAGTTTCTACCTCCAGCAACTCCATTCTAGTCAACTTATAAGTGAAGTGTCTAGAGTGGAGTTGCTGTAGGGAGGACCTGCCAGGAGAAACTCCATGCAACCATGCTCGTACCGGTGACAACCCCGCACTCACAGCATAGGAACGCTCTGCAGTCACGTGATCAGGAGAACTCACGGCTGACATTTATGTCAGTACAGCTGGGTGTGACTATGGCATGGGTGCTGTACTATGGAGAGGTGATACAGGAGTGTGCTGGGCCATAGACTCCCTTCACACCTCAAGGGCACATACGGATTAGTCCACTATGAGTGCAGACTGAAAGTAAAGTTGGGTTCTTATTCACACTTGTATTTTATGTGTTTTATTAATTATGAGGTTAACTCTTCGCCAGTAATAAGATAATTCTAAATGAAAAACCCGAGCACACCTAGGATATTGGTAACTTATCTTTATTAGTTGTAGTAATGGATCAGTAGATCATATTAGTAATATTAAATATGTTAAAGAATATTAAAACATTAAAGGAACAATACAGCCACGATAAATTACAATAAATTACAAGAATATTAAAAAAAAACTTAAAAGGACAATGCAGCCACGATAAGTTGCAGTAGGTTACAGAGAAGCCACATTCAATTGTAGAGTATTGTAGCTAATGTTTGGCGGAGAGTGATCGGTTAGACGATATTATGTTGCAAAGTTATGGACTCTCACCGCCTACACCTTAGGTACAATGTGCTTGCATTAGTATGTTAACAATGCGCATCTAATATTTGATAGTTTAACCTGGCACAATATAACCACAAAGAGTAATGCGAATAGTATTAAGAAGCAGAAAACCCGATTGTGACTATCTCACCAATGTATTGGTGAAATAGATAAAAGTTCCCTGGTGTGGATGGTTCGGAAGATTTCTAGTAATAGGATCTGTAAAGTATCGGTTCTTCGATATTTACACAATGTCTGAAGGCAATGTAGCACTTAGGGATGATTGTCAAATAACTTCCATATTAGTAGAGCAAGAAGAACAGTCTCAGGTAATTACCTGTTTTGTAGCTGACCCAGCGGCGTCCCACTTTGGGTCAGGAATCGCTCCTGAAATATATCAGTTTGGAGATATAGAACGCTCTTACCGGTGTCTGTCGTCTTTCGAAGCTTGCTCCCTGTACGTTCACTGCGGTCGGGTGGATCCTTTATGTTCAGCTGTTTGCAGTATGGTTACTGCTTGTGACCTCGCCTATTTCGGATCCAGGTAGTGTGTTCCAACCCTCCGGGCAAACGGTTTCAGACCGGCTGATAGTAGTATTCGGTTCAGAGTCGTCCTTTAATCTCCTCAATGTGGTGCACTCACATTGAGGAGATTAAAGGACGACTCTGAACCGAATACTACTATCAGCCGGTAGTATCTTGTCCTAGCAGTGGGGTGACGCTGCGAAACTGAGAGCACCCTTTTTGGCGTATCAACCACCCTGTGCATCCCACTAATATACTTTTACAGTAATAAAATAAGTTGAGCCCTGAGCTGTCCTGAGGAAAAATCACTTCAAAGCAGCATGAAAACACTCAAATGAGCAACAAAGAGGATGCAAAAGAGTGTGATATAAATGGTTAAATGAATTCCGCCCACAGATCTCACACTGCTAATTTACAGAGGGTGGTGCCCTGCATCATATTCAATTGAGTTCAGCCTGGTCCGGACAGATTCTTGGGTAAGAAATGGCATCAAAGTGGGCAGATGGACACTTTTATTGATTTGAAAAGGCAGTGTTTTGAAAGGGTTAAATCACTCTGGGCCACAGATCTGACACTGCCAACATACAGGGGGTGATACCCTATATCATATTTAGTTGAGTTAAGCCTTGCCTAAACAGGTTCTGGGCATAAAAATTGGCATCAAAGTGGACAGATGGACATTTTTCATTGATTTGAATAATTACACTGAGCAAAAATATAAACGCAACATTTTCGGTTTTGCTCTCATTTTGCATTAGCTGAACTCAAAGATCTGAAACATTTTCTACATACACAAAATACCCATTACTCTCAAATATTGTTCACAAATCTGCCTAAATCTGTGTTAGCACTTCTCCTTTGCCGAGATAATCCACCCCACTTCGCAGGTGTGGCGTATCAAGGTGTTGATTAGACAGCATGAATATTGCACAGGTGTGCCTTAGACTTCCCACAATAAAAGATCACTCTGAAATGTGCACAGTTTTGCCTTACTGGGGAGGGGTCAGAAAACCAGTCAGTATCTGGTGTGGCCACCATTTGCCTCGTGCAGTGCAACACATCTCTGTTGCATAGAGATAATCAGGTTGTTAATTGTGGCCGGTGGAATCTTGGTCCACTCCTCTTAAATAGCTGTGCGAAGTTGCAGAATATTGGCAGGAACTGGAACATGCTGTTGTATACGCCGATTCAGAGCATCCCAAACATGCTCAATGGGTGACATGTCTGGTGAGTATGCTGGCCATGCAAGAACTGGGATGTTTTCAGGAATTGTGTACAGATCCTTGCAATATGGGGCCGTGCATTATCATGCTGCAACATGAGGTGGTGGTCGTGGATGAATGGCACAACAATGGGCATCAATATGTCACGGCTGTAAGTGAGCAACACACAGTAAATAGCAACTGACCGGACCCAAACTAGGGAGGATAAAGGGTGACCCCTGTCAGACCCTAAAAGCTCTCCCTAAGCTACTATGCACATGTCCAGATCCATATGGTGGATCGAGACATGCCCGCGTACCTCACGCTGATGACCACTGAAACCCCTACAATAGTGGAAGGGGCACGGCCACCGGTGCCCTGCTCAGTATATGGACGGAACCGGGGTCGCCTCGGATCCAGTCAGCAAAGAAACAGAAACGCACAATGTCAGAACACTTATCTGAAGGAGATGCAGCTGCAGTCAGCAGACAATATCCGAAGTACTTGCTTCAGCAGAACACAGATCCAGTGAAAAGATATCACACAGGTGAAGCTACTCAAGCGAGAGATACAGCTCAAATTAAAAGTATAATTAGCACCTCTACAAAGGAGGAGGGGTGATTTAAAGGCAGCGAAATCAAACACAGGAGAGACAGCTGGGAGGAAGGAAACCGAAAGTAAAGACCTCATCACAGGGCAGAGGGAACTCCTCCAAGCTCTAGTAGTGACATCATCACAGGGGTGGAGAAACAGAGCTGTGAGAATGTCTCAAAGCTCTGGTAGTGACCGTACCCCCCCCCCCCCTCCTCTACAGGTGGACTCCGGACACCCAGGACCCACCTTCTCAGGATAAGCCCTATGAAATGCCCTGATGAGGCGAGTAGCTTTAATGTCCGACACCGGAACCCACATCCTCTCCTCAGGACCATAACCCTTCCAATGAACGAGGTACTGAAGAGAACCGCGGACAAAGGCAAAGAGGAGGGTACCGTGGGCTGGACATATGGTTTTAAAAGAGCCCTGTGAAATACATTATGTATCTTCCAAACCCGTGGAAGATCAAGATGGAAGGCAACAGGATTAATGACTGACAAGGTTTTATAAGGCCTGATAAACTTGGTACCCAATTTCCAGGAGGGAACCTTCAGTTTAATATTTCTTGTAGACAACCACACCAGATCACCCACATTCAGGTCCGGACCAGGCATACATCTCTTATCAGCCACACACTTATATTTCTCACTCATCTTTCTAAGATTACTCTGAATCTTTTGCCAAATGGTAGAAAAAGACGAGGAAAATCTCTCCTCCTCAGGCAAACCAAAGGGAGCCCCTCCCGAGAATGTCCCAAACTGCGGATGGAACCCATATGCACCAAAGAATGGTGACTTATCAGAAGATTCCTGACGACGGTTGTTCAGAGCAAACTCAGCAAGAGGTAGAAATGAACACCAATCCTCCTGGTTCTCTGCCACAAAACAGCGCAAATATGTCTCCAGATTCTGGTTGACGCGTTCAGTCTGACCATTCGACTGCAGGTGAAAAGCAGAAGAGAAGGACAGCCAAACCCCCAGGCGAGAACAGAAGGCCTTCCATAATCTGGACACAAACTGCATGCCTCTATCGGAAACAATATCCGAAGGAATGCCAGGCAATTTAACAATATGGTCGACAAAAGCTTGCGCCAACGTTTTAGCACTGGGTAAACCAGGGAAGGGTACGAAATGAGCCATCTTGCTAAAACGGTCCACCACCACCAGGATCACCGACTTCCCTGAGGAACGAGGAAGATCCGTGATAAAGTCCATGGAGAGGTGTGTCCAAGGACGGGAAGGTATGGGTAACGGGAGAAGGGGACATGAAGGCCGTGAACGAGGGACCTTAACGCGAGCGCACATCTCACAAGCAGCCACAAAACCCTCCACCGACTTACGAAGAGCCGGCCACCAAAATCTACAAAATCTACCGTGGCTCTACACCCGGGGTGGCCAACAAGAACAGTATCATGATGCTCCTTCAAGAGTTTGTGACGTAACTCAGGAGGCACAAACAACTTCCCAGGAGGACAACGGGCAGGTACCTCAGTCTGGGCAGCCTGGACCTCGGCCTCCAAATCAGAATACAGAGCAGAAACAACCACCCCCTCCGCCAAAATGGGACCCGGGTCCTCTGAGTTTCCTCCTCCCGGAAAACAGCGAGAGAGAGCATCAGCCTTCACATTTTTGATCCCAGGGCGGAATGTAATGACAAAATTGAATCTGGAGAAGAACAGAGACCATCTGGCCTGTCTCGGATTCATACGCCTGGCCGACTCCAAGTACGCCAGATTCTTATGGTCGGTAAAAACAGTGACAGGGTGCCTAGCCCCCTCCAACCAATGGCGCCATTCCTCGAAAGCCAACTTGATGGCCAACAACTCTCTATCTCCCACATCATAGTTTCTCTCTGCCGGGGAGATTTTTTTAGAGAAAAAGGCACAGGGTCGCCACTTGGCAGGAGAAGGGCCCTGGGACAAAACTGCACCCACACCCACCTCGGAAGCATCCACCTCAACGATAAAAGGTTAGGAAACATCGGGATCCACCAAGACGGGAGCAGACGCAAAACTCTCTTTAATCTTAGAAAAAGCTGCAAGCGCCTCCTCCGACCAAGAGGAAAAATCCGCCCCCTTTTTTGTCATGTCAGTGAGGGGTTTGACAACAGAGGGATAATTCAAAATGAACTTTCTGTAATAGTTCGCAAAACCCAGAAAGCGCATCAATGCCTTCTGATTCTCAGGAAGCTCCCACTCCAGCACAGCACGGACCTTCTCCGGATCCATGCGAAAACCAGAAGCAGAGAGGAGAAAACCCAGAAATTGAATCTCCGATACCATAAAAACACATTTCTCCAGCTTGGCGTACAATTTATTCTCTCGCAGAATCCGCAGAACCTGAAAAAGATGATCCTGATGGGTCTGAACATCAGGGGAAAAAATCAAAATATCATCAAGATACACCAATACAAATTTCCCCATTAAATGGTAGAAAATACTGTTAACAAAATGCTGAAAGACGGCCGGAGCATTCATCAGGCCGAAAGGCATAACGAGATTCTCAAAATGCCCGTTAGGGGTATTAAAGGCCGTTTTCCATTCATCCCCCTCTCTGACCCTGACCAGGTTGTACGCGCCTCTCAAATCCAATTTGGAAAAAACCTTGGCCCCAACAATTTGGTTGAAGAGGTCTGGGATCAGAGGAAGGGGATAGGGATCGCGAATCGTGATACGGTTCAGCTCCCTAAAATCTAGGCAAGGTCTCAGAGAGCCATCTTTCTTTTTAACAAAAAAAAACCAGCGGCAACAGGTGATTTTGAGGGACGAATATGCCCCTTGAGACTCTCAGAGATATAAGTTTGCATTGCGATTCTTTCCGGTTGTGAGAGGTTGTAGAGGCGTGCTTTTGGCAGCTTGGCACCGGGAATGAGGTTAATGGGACAGTCAAACTCCCGGTGAGGAAGTAGCTCCTGAACACCGCTCTCGGAAAACACGTCCGAGAAATCAGAGAGAAATGATAGCACCGTTTTAGTAGACACCTCTGCAAAATTCGCTGTGAGACAATTCTCTCTGCAAAACTCACTCCACTCATTTATTTGCCTTGCTTGCCAATCAATAGTGGGGTTATGTCTAGTGAGCCAGGGTAACCCCAAAACTAGAGGAGAAGGCAATCCGTTAAGGACAAAACAAGATATATCCTCCACATGAGTGTCACCTACCTCTAACCGGATATTGTGAACAATGCCCTTCAGGGATCTCTGTGAGAGTGGAGCAGAGTCAATAGCAAAAACAGGTATATCCTTTTCTAATGTGCAAACCTGAAAACCATGCATGGCTACAAATTGAGTATCAATAAGATTGACGGCCGCTCCACTATCGACAAAAATTTCACAAGAAATGACTTTGCTCCCTAGCGCTACCCTGGCAGAAAGGAGAAAACGGGAACTGCAGGTCAGAGGAAAAGCATCAACTTTGCCCAAAGTAGCAGATGAAGCAGAGTTTGATGATTTACCTTTTTGAGGTTTTTCTCTTATTATAACTCTTAGTACAGTTTAAGAATTTCCTAGACGGACAAACATTTGCCAAATGACCTATGCCCCTACAACAAAAACACACCATTCTCTGAGGACTAAATCCTCTTTTATCAGGGGCAAGTCAACCTAGCTGCATGGGCTCCTCCACAGAGGGAACCGAGAGAGGATGAGGCCCCTGCACACTGAATGAGTCCGCACCACCGCCCCTAGACTGAAAATGACTGGACAGAGAGGTCTTGTTTCTTTCTCTTAGACGCCTGTCAAGGCGTACCACCAATGACATGGCAGACTCTAAGGACGTTGGTCTCTCATGGAAAGCAAACGCATATTTCAATCTCTCTGAGAGACCATGAGAGAACTGACTCCGGAGTGCAGCATTATTCCAACCTGAATCAGCTGCCCATTTCCGAAATTCAGAACAATAAAGCTCCGCAGACAGTTTGTTCTGGCATAAAAAACGTAAGTTAGATTCGGCCAGAGCAACACGATCCGGGTCATCATATATCTGCCCCAGGGCCACAAAAAATCTTTCCACGGATCGAAGGGAGGGATCCCCCGATGGCAACGAAAAAGCCCAAGTCTGAGCATTACCCCTGAGCAGGGAGATGACAATCCTCACCCTCTGTTCCTCATTACCAGAGGAATGGGGACACAAGCAAAAATTGAGTTTGCATGCCTCTCTGAAACGAACAAAATTCTCACTGCCCCCGGAGAACGTTTCCGGAAGTGAGACCATTGGCTCGCAACAGACTTCATGGGCCGGAGCAGAGCCCAATGCTTGAAGCTGAGTCATAGATTGACGGAGATCCGCTAGCTCCAAAGAAAGACCCTGCATGCGGCCAACCAGGTCAGAAAGCGGATCCATGTCAAAAAAGGACGGTTTGACTGGACCCAAACTAGGGAGGATAAAGGGTGACCCCTGTCAGACCCTAAAAGCTCTCCCTAAGCTGCTATGCACATGTCCAGATCCATATGGTGGATCGAGACATGCCCGCGTACCTCACGCTGATGACCACTGAAACCCCTACAATAGTGGAAGGGGCACGGCCACCGGTGCCCTGCTCAGTATATGGACGGAACCGGGGTCGCCTCGGATCCAGTCGGCAAAGAAACAGAAACACACAAAATTCACCTGTGTTCGTTGTCCATAACATAAATCTGCCCATACCATAACCTCATCGCCACCATGGGCCACTTCGTCCACAAAGTTAATGTCAGCAAACTGCTCACCCACACACGCTGTCTGCCATCTGCCCTGAACAGTGAAAACCGGGACTCGTCCGTGAACAGAATGCCTCTCCAACGTGCCAGACGCCATCAAATGTGAGCATTTGCCCACTCAAGTAGGTTATGACGGCGAACTGCAGTCAGGCCCAGACCCCGATGAGGATGACGAGCATGCAGATGAGCTTCCCCGAGACGGTTTCTGATAGTTTTTTGCAGAAATTCTTTGGTTATGCAAACCGATTGTTGCTGCAGCTGTCCGGGTGGCTGGTCTCAGATGATCATGGACGTGATCAAGCTGGATGTGGAGGTCCTGGGCTGGTGTGGTTACACGTGGTCTGCGGCTGGGAGGCCGGTTGGATGTACTGCCAAATTCTCTGAAACGCTTTTGGAGACGGCTTATGGTAGAGAAATAAACGTTCATTGCACGGGCAACAGCTCTGGTAAACATTCCTGCAGTAAGCATGCCAATTGCACAGTCCCTCAAATGTTGCGACATCTGTGGCATTGTGTTGTGTAATCAAACTGCACATTTCAGAGTGGTCTTCATTGTGGGCAGTCTAAGGCACACCTGTGCAATATATTTATGCTGTCTAATCAGCACCTTGATATGCCACACCTGTGAGGTGGGATGGATTATCTCAGCAAAGGAGAAGTGCTCACTAACACAGATTTAGACAGATTTGTGAACAATATTTGAGAATAATGAGTCTTTTGTATATGTAGAAAATGTTTCAGATCTTTGAGTTCAGCTCATGCAAAATGGGAGCAAAACCGAAAGTGTTGCGTTTATATATCTTGGCAGTATTTTGTGCAGCACTGTGGTATTTGCTTCTGCTGAGGATGTACTTTGTGCTGATTGGTTCTCCTGGGGCTGTATTTTGTGCTGCAGTTTGCAGGCGCTGCCTACTTCTGTTGTCTCATCATCTCTGTTTGGACCCGCCTACAACATGGGGGTCACTTTTAGGTTTTTTCCAGGACCACTTTAAAGGGCTATTCCCATCTCAGACAATGGGGGTATATCACTAGGATATGCCCCCATTGGCTGATAGGTGTGGGTCCCTCTGGGACCCGCACCTACACTGAGAACGGAGCAGTTAAGTTGGTGTCCGGAGGACTCCAGGGTCCGGCCACTGTCAAGCGCTCTCTCCATAGTAGTGAATGAGAGAGCACTGCGCTTGCAAGCCACCGCTCCCATTCATTTCTATTGGGCCAATGGAATTAGCCGAGCCAGCACTTGGCTATTTTTGGCCCATAGAAATGAATAGAGGGTGTCTGCACATGCGCAGTGTGCCCTCCACAATCTTTAGGGGTCCGTTCTCGATGTAGGCCTTAGAGGTGAGACCTCTTCTTGGCGGGTCTGACCACCCGAGCAGCCTGGCTGTTCCTCATTGCAGGCTGCAGCCAGCTCCTTGCTGGCAGTGCTATTCACTGCTGGTAGGGTGCACACATGCTTCTTCTAAAAGGCCAGTGCATATGCATCCAAATCTTCCCCAGCGTATGTACTGCCACCCAGGCATACTTAAGCCACCTTCCTCTATAGGAGGGTACCTGAGCAATAGGTTCGAGTCAACTAATGCTCTACAAAGGTATGCTCTCCTATGTTTGTGGGAATTGACTTCTTCCTGTTTTCTGGATTTGACCCTTAGCTGTCTGACCTGACCTCTGCCTTATCTCCGCTGAAACACTGATCTGTCCGTACTTGCCTAGGGCTTTTTATCAGCTTGCACACAAGCTGCCTTACCTGACCTCAGCCTGTCCATAACTTGGTTTTGCCTGATTCCTCGGTGCTCTGTATCAGAGTCTTTTGAGCCCTGTGGGTCAGCCGTCATTTCCCAAACTACTTCAAGTGGTAGCGGCCTGATGGTTCCCCCAAAGTCCTATATATGGTTTAACCTCTTCAGCACACTGCAATAATCCATTTTTGCGTTTTCATTTTTTTAACCCTGCCTTCCTAGAGCAATAACTTTTTCAATTTTCCATTCACATGGAATGAGGGCTGGGATAAGTTTTACTTTCTAATGGTACCATTTAATATTGCATATAATGTAGTCGGAAGTTGGAAAATGTAAAAATGTTTTAGTTTTTTTTTTTAAAGATTATCAGTTATGTCCATTTTTTTGGAACACAGCAGGCGATAAAGTAGATCTATTACTCCTAGACAATCTACACCCTAGAGTTCTACTTGACTAAAATACCGGCCTAACAATTGAAAGAGCCCCTTCTGGATTTTGGGGTCCCCCATTTTTCAAACACCATTTCGTGTTACAGGGTTTCCGAGTACAGCAGGGCCCCATATTTGGTTGTAACCTGCTGTTTGGGCACACATGAGGGCTCAGAAGGGAAGGAGCACCATTTGGCTTTTCAAACCTAGATTTTACTGGAATGGGTTTGGGCACTGCTGAGGTACCAGTACAGTAAAAACTGAGAAAAAGCTCAAAAGTAATCTATTGCACAATTTCTCCAGTGTACAGAAATACCCCATTTGTGGTCATAATCTGCTGTTTGGGGACATTGCAGTGCTCAGAAGGAAAGGAGTGGTTTTTCTAATATCGAATTTGCTGAAAAGATTTTTAGGAGAAATAACTTTATTTTTTGTCGACTGAGCTGTGTGAGCGCTCAATTTTGTGGAACAAGCTGTAGATTTTATTGATACTATTTTGGGGTACAAATCACTTTAAATTTTTGGGGATGGGGGGTGAGGAGGGCAAAAACTGCAATTCTGATGGTGTCATATGATATGATAACTTTATTCTGCAGGCTGATACAATTATGACAATACAAAATATATGAGTATTACACTCACCTGTAATACGGTGTCTTGGAAGTCTCCATGACAGCACATACTGAGACTGACTTCCTCTGATAGGACAGGAACAAACACAATGTAGCCTGGCCTAGGTTGCTAATATAGCTTGTGTGTTTATACAGCTAGACCTGCCAATAACCTTAATACAGTTTTTATGCTTGTGTGTTAAAGACAAAAGCAGAGTTATTTACGGAGACTTTATGTTTGGATGTTATGTAATAGTTATATTTTGTGTTCACAGAAGCAGAAAAGATAATATGACTTCAAAGGGAACCTGTCATCAACTTTATGCTGACCTCACTAAGGGGAGCATAAATTAGTGACAGCAATGCTGATTTCAGAGGTGTGTCACTCATGAGCTAAAAGTAAGTGGTTGCTGAGAACCAGCATCAAAATCATTGCAGCATAGGCCTTGAAAAGAGTCAAATCTACCTTTTAGAAGAGTCATGGTTATTCATAATCTCTTGCTCTCCCGCCCATCTGCTGATTATTGGCAGTTCTCTCCTAGAGAGAAAGGGAGACAACTAGGTAGAAGCCTGTCAATCATCAGCAGGTGGGCGGGGAGAGCAAGAATTCATGAATAACCATGACTCTTCTCAGGTGGCCGTGACTCTTTTCCAGGCCCAGTCTGCAATGATTGTGATGGTGGTTCTCAGCAACCACTTACTTTTAAGTTATAACTGACAGACCGCTGAAATTAACTCGCCTGTCTCTTTTTTTTATTCTGCCGTTAGTATGGGCAGCATAAAGTTGATGACAGGTTCCCATCAAGATTCATTATATAAGGTAAGGCAAGCTCAAGGACACAGCAGAAACAACAGAAAAGATAGTTAAACAGTTGTTACTGGGCAGGAGTCTAGACCAATCACAGCCAGCCTCACACACAGCAGGAGTTTTGACCAATTACAGCCAGCCTCACACACAGCTTGTGTGGGGAATTCCCCTAGCAGGAGCTGCTGGAATCATTATTCACCAGAGATAGATGCTGAACAGACACACACTCCAATAAGAGCTGTGTTTTATGGAAACAAGAGGCCAAAATAGGTATTTAAAACAGTTATATAATGTTCCTACTGTTAATATAGTGATTAGAATTAGAACTGTATACTGAACTGGTATATAACCAATAGTATATAACCAAACTTGCTGAATTTGGTTGCAATTTGCAGTATGCAGTTAGCAGTAACTATTTGCAGATTGGTTGAGTATGATCTGATATGGTTGTATGCAATTTGGATTGCAATATGGAATTTGAATTTGTAGGAATTTGTATGGGGTAACTGTAAGTAAACATACATATAGTAGTATATTCAAATTCCATATTGCAATCCAAATTGCATACAACCATATCAGATCATACTCAACCAATCTGCAAATAGTTACTGCATACTGCAAATTGCGACCAAATTCAGCAATTAGAGCAAGTGAACTATTGGCTAACCTCAGATACTCAAGAGAGAAATATATCCACCATTTTATGTTGAATGACAAGATTGAACAGTTGAACCACCATTTTACTAGAACCAGTATTTTATGATACTTTATTCAAACACGTGTTTTGTATATGGACTATCTGATGCGGAGGCGGCAGTGTTATATATGAATAAAAGTTGAAGTTAATAAAGAAGTTATTTCAAGCATTTGGTGTGCTCTTTAAACCTACTGTTTCCATAGAACGTAGCTAGAGGAATTACATAGTAATAGTCTGGTTAGAGTAAAAGGTCAGAGATATCAAAATTCATCTAATGCCACAGCGCAAAAGGCATAGTGCTGCGCCTGCCACACACAGAGAGGTTAAAAACCCCACCCCTACCCCTCATCGCCAGTGTATTTTAACAGAAACCAGGATAAAGGGTAGAGACTGAAAATAATTGAATAGGGTGGGAAATATGTGCTGTCATGGAGACTTCCAGGAAGCCAGATTACCGGTGAGTGTAATACTCATTTCCCCAGTAGTCTCCATGACAGCACATCCTAAGAACTAACAATGTGAAAACAAACTCAGGGAGGGACTACAGCACCCAGGACCTTGCGTCCAAAGGCCATGTCCTCATTGGCAAATACATCAAGCCTATAATGTTTAGTGAAGGTATGGGCCTCCCTAAAAATCTGCTCTAAGGAGGCAGAGGCCCTTTCAGCCCAGGAGGTAGACACTGCCCTCACTGAATGGGTTCTGAGAGAAGGAGGAGGTTCTTTACCGGATTACCGGAAGCTCTATATGCTTCCGTAATAGCATTTCTTATCCAATGGGATATGGAGCTCTTTGCAGCTTTCCACCCTCTATTAGGGAAAAAAAACTGTACAAACAAACTTTTGTCTATCCTCAATTCTCTGGTAACATCTAAATAATGAAGAACGGCCCTTCTCACATCTAGATTGTGGAATTTTGCTTCCTGTTCATTTCTGGGATTGGCACAGAACGAGGGAATGAAAATATCTTGGGATCTGTGAAATGTAGATACTACCTTTGGGAGGAAATTGGGGTCTAGTTTAAATATTAGCTTATCCTCAAAGGCCCTAAAAAAGAAAGGGCTCTTGGATGGACAGGGCCTGATGCTCACATACTCTACTAGCAGAGGATATTGCTACCCAAAAGAAAAACGTTTTAAGAGTAAGCCACTTGATAGAGAATCTAGAGGCTCAAAAGGGGAATCTGACAAGCCTAAAAGAACTGTATTCAGGTTCCACGAAGCTACCATATTCCTAATTCTAGGCTTCAGCCTATCTGCAGCTTTCAAGAACCTAGAAACCCAGGGGACATCGTAAAGACTGGTGTTATAAAGGGCACCCAGGGCAGACACCTGCACCTTTAGAGTGTTTGGGGAGAGACCCATATCCAAACCACCCTGAAGGAATCCAGAATAAGAGGGATATTGGGAGTAGACTGGTTAAACTTGTCACCACTCCAGGAGGTGAACTTCTTCCAGACCTTAAGATATGCCTTAGAGGTATTGGACTTACTGCTGAGCACCCACCACCCTCTGAGATAGACCCAGACCTAGGAGGATGGACTGTTCAGTAACCAGGCTGACACATTGTAGTTTTGAGACACTTTGTAGTTTTTCTTTGAAGCGAACAAATCCAGACTCGGACTGTCCCAATGAACCTGGATCTTCCGAAAAGGCTGTCTGAGAAAGAGACCAGTTGCCTGGATCTAGTCTCTGCTGACTGAGAAAGTCTGCCTTTAGGTGCTCCGCTGTGAGAGATCTTAAATTATTCTCTGCCCTTGAGAAAATCTGTCTTGAAAGACTGTGAAGATGACAATGCCTTGTGCCTCCCTGATGTCGGAAAGCCACTGCTGTGGAGTTGTCCGAGTGGTCCAGTACATGACAGTTTCCTGACTGGGCCTGTGTTGCTTTGAGACCCTCCTATATTCCCTGTAATTGGACGACATCCTCCTCTGAGGTTCGGACCAGGTCCCCTAGAAGGAACTTCTGGCTGTAAGGGCGCCCCAGCCCCAGGAATTGGCGTGCGTTGTCAATGAGAAAACGTCTTCCTGACTCCAGAAAACCCCGACCTGTAGATTCTGAGCCACCACTGTAAAGAGATTCTTACTTCCCTCTTTAGAGATATCCTCTGGTCCAGGGTTGACTGAGACCTGTTCCATTTCCTGAGGACAAGGTCCTGCAGAGGTTTTATGTGGTATTGAGCCCAGGCAACCGCAGGAATGCAGGACGAGTGGCGTCCTAGAATTTTTATGCCCTGTCTGATCGAGCAAATGGCTATTTTCAGGAATTGCTGGACTCTGAGCTTCAGATCCTGGACCTTTGTGAAAGGTAAGAAAGATTTCTGGAGGACAGAATCTAGAAGGATGCCCAAAGATACTCTCCGATTGTCTGGAAGGAGGTTGCATTTTTTCCAATTGACTATCCAGCCCAGGGCCTGAAAATGAGAAAGAACCACCTGAAGATGGGAATGAAGAAGATCCGTATTTTCTGCTATGACTAAAAGATCGTCCAGATACAGAATTATTAGTATCCCCTTCTGGCTTAGGGAGGCCACTACCTCTGCCATGATCTTGGAGAAGATGCAAGGGGCAGAAGATATTCCGAAAGGAAGGCAGCTGAATTGATAACAGATCCTTCCTTCCAGCCGGACTGCGAATCTTAGATATTTTCTGGATTGGGGATGAATTGGGACGTGAAAGTAAGCATCCCTGAGGTCTATCGTGGCCGTTCTTGATGAGTTTTACTGCAGACCCTACTGTTTCCATCTTGAATCTGCAATAGATGATATATTTGCTCAGTGGCTTCAGATTTATTATAGTCCTGAATTTGCCGCTTGGCTTCCGAACTAAAAATAATGGGGAATAGTGACCATTTCCTATTTCCCTGCTGGAAACACATTCTACTGCTCCTAGGCATAATAGCTCTCTTATGACATCGGACAGAAAAGACATTTGAGATAAGGGGAGCTGGTGAATTTTTGTGGGGGAAGAGATTCCAACTCTATAGCATAACACTCTCTTATAATGTTGATGATAAAAGGGTCTGCGATGACTTGCTCCCAGGTGTCTATGAAGAAGCTGAGTCTTCCCGCAATCCTGATGGCATCATTGTTTGGAGGAGGAGGAAGGATCCCCCTTGTTGTGATTAAAAAGGAAATTCCTTCCTTTCCCCCCTTTTGTATAGCTCCACCTCCCCGATTTCCCCCTAACTGTCTTGGTATCTTGATGTTGCAGTCTACTCCCAAAAAACTGCCTCCTGCCTCTGGATCTATCTTCAGGAAACCCCTTCTTGCAATCAGTGGCGTTTTCTAAGATCTTATCTAATTCGGGACCAAAGACATATTTGCCATGGTACGGAAGGGAAATCAATTTATTTTTGGATGTCATATCCCCCGACCAGGCCTTCAACCAAATGACTCTTCTGATTGCATTAGATTGAACAGCTGTACTGGCAGATAGTCTTAGAGACTCAGTGGAGGCGTCTGCCCAAAAAATTGTGGCCATCTTTAGTAGGGGAAGTCTGTCCAAGATCTGCTCTATTAGGGTATTATTAGTTAAATGGAGCTCTAATGAGCCACACATGTTGCAGCTACTCCGGGCTTTAAAAGAGCTGCCTTGGCTTCCCGTGTCTTTTTAAGAAGGCTCTCTGCCTTCCTGTTCATAGGATCTTTCAACTGTGCAGCATCTTCGAAGGGAAGAACTGTGCGTTTCACGACCTTAGCTACCGGAGCATTGACTCTAGGGATGGACTCCCAGTCTGTACACTACTTTGTCTAAGGGATACCACCTCTTAATGCCGTAGGGGATGATGGAACCCTTTTCAGGCTTATCCCATTTGGCTCTAATTAGCTTCTGTATATTATCCGGCACCGGAAACACAGACCTATGCCTTTCCCCCAGTCCCCCAATGTCTCATCCTGAACCGATCTGGGCTTCAAGGGAATCTCCATCCTGATTGTGGCCCTTATAGCTTTAATTAATTCTTCTATGTCTGCAGGGTTAAACAGAAATCTCCTGTATTCGTTATCTTCATCAGACTCCTAGGTCTTATCCAAGATATCAAGATCCAAAAGATTAAAATTTACTATATCGGAATCACTTCCCACGCTAATAAGATCTCTAGAAAATCTCGGTCTAAGGGGGAGGGGGGTGCATCCCAGGGCAGATTGAACTTCCTCCTTAACGATGGATTTGATGTCTTCCAACAGGCTAGTGGGTTCAGATTTAACAACCGATGCGGTACATTCTTTACACAAAGGTTTAGTCCCAGAAGAAGGCCTCATGCACACGACAGTTTTTTTTCTCGGGCCGCAAAAAGTGGTTCCGTTGTTCCGTGATCCGTGGCCGTTTTTGCTTCCGTTGTGCTTCCGTGTGTCCGTGTTCCCGTTTTTTTTGCGGCCCGTCAGAAATCTAGGAATGGTTAAAAAAATGTCATTTTAATATCTCCACCCAGGATACTGGTATAAATCAGGGGCACCTGAGTATGCATTGGTGGCCATTTTCTGTAGTCTTTCCAGAGTACAGAGGTTATTTTGGCTGCTCTCTTTGCTGCATCACCATGTCTGATTCTGAGGACGAGGTCGTGCTGCATTGGCTGGTTTCTCGGCGTTGGGGACAGCGCACTCCTTTGATGAATGAGGAACCGAGTAGAAGGCGACGATTTTGGGTCCATCCGATTGTTTCACAACGGCACCGGAAAGGACACTTCCATACGCTATACCAAGATCTTCGCCGCCATCCGGAGAAGTTCTTTTCCTTCTGTCGGATGTCAGTGGGTACCTTTTGACCGATTGCTGTCGTCTCTACGTACTGTCCTTACCTTTATGGACACCAATATGAGGCGCAGCATTACTCCTGAGGAAAGGCTCATCGTCACGTTGAGGTAAGCAGTATAGTACTTGTTAAGTTTCAACAGAAATGTGCAGTGCTTGTGTTAGGAGTAACATGTGCTCCAAAATGGCTGCTGTGAGACATGTGCTACTGTTTGCTGAAGTAGCATTTCTTTGCCCTTTTTTTTTGGGGGGGGGGGGGGGGAGTTTAATGGTTTGTTTCTTTACACATTAATCCCTGTCACATGACCTTACATTTTTTGTGTATTTTTTACCATTTGGATAAAGTTCAAAACTTGTGTTCAGCTATCGTCCTCCAGACACTCCAAAAATACACTGCACTCGCCAGGAGTTTGCTAAAAATGGTGTTTAATACACTCAGTCCGCCGTGATTCAGCAGCTGTAACCTTCCTTTCAGAGTTATTAATCTGTCAACAATTTTCATCCTATACTGTCGAGTGCCGTGGTTTTTGATAGTGTCTGAATGAAATTGGTCCCTCTGTCAGGATCTCTCTCTGCGTGCACCACCTTGGTCAAAGTCGATGTACCGGTCTGGACCCTATTTGGGATGATTGTGCTGCTGGCAACCCACGAGATTTCCAGCTATCGTCCTCATCATGCATAATGTTCACATAATTGTGCACTTGCACAGCATTTACTGCATTAAAAAGGGTCTAAACATAGTTGTTGTCACTTAGTTGTGCTAGTACTGCCCACACACAGGGCCTTGAGTGCCGACTATGGCACCCGTCCCATAGGTTCCCCACCACTAGACATATGGTGTTTTCAATCGTGTAGTGTATACAGCATTATACTAGAATCCTGAATCTGTTCTTACATGCGATTTGTCGATGACTGTTTTTTTTTTTAATATCCTTTTTCCTACAGATTCCTTGCCACTGGGAACTCTTTTGCATCCCTGCATTTTGAGTTTCTTTTAGGGACCTCAACGATCTCGAGAATTGTACGACACACTTGCCATGTCATCTGGCAGCAACTCCGAGAGACGGTGATGCCACAGCCCAAGGTGGACGATTGGCTTCGGATCGCTGAGGGCTTCCAAAATTCTGCGCAGTTACCAAACTGCATCGGGGCAATGGATGGCAAGCACATCCGTGTGAAGAAGCCGCCACACTCAGGGAGCCGTTTCTTCAATTATAAACAGTTTTTCTCGGTAGTGCTGATGGCTGTTGCTGACAGTCATTACCGGTTTATAATGGTAGATATCGGGTCCTATGGAAGCACTGCGGATGCTCGCATCTTTAGTGCTTCTAGAATGGGTGAGCGGCTTTGTGCCAACCAGCTTGCCCTGCCCGAGTCCAGAAGACTGCCCGGATATGCAGGTCCGCCGGCTCCGTTTGTCATCGTGGCGGATGAAGGGTTTGCATTGACTCCACATGTTATGCGGCCCTTCCCAAAGCGTGGTTTGGATGTCAGGAGGCGTATCTTCAACTACCGGTTGACTCGTGCCCGTCGGTATGTGGAGTGCGCTTTCGGGATACTCTCTAGCAAGTGGAGGGTGTTTCTGTCATCCATACAGATGGATCCGGAGAATGCTACCCTGGTGATTCAAGCTTGTGTTGTTCTACACAACTTCACCAGGATTCACGAGGCTTCCTCTTCTATTGACATGGAAGATCTTCCTACATCATCAGATTTGGGTTTGGAAAGGACCCTGCATAGACGACCTGGGACTGCAGGCATTGCAGTTCGGGAACTCTTTGCAGACTACTTTATCAGCCCAGAGGGGTCTTTGCCGTGGCAGAGGGACGCTATTCGTGGCAGTTTTTGAAATCTTCTGGGCTCTTTATTTTTTTTTATTTTCTAGCTAACTTACTATAAATGATTGTGTTAGTTGAGTGTAGGGACTCGCAAGATAATGAGGACCCTTGACGTGGGCTTGCGGGTTGAGATTTTTTGGACATCACATATTTTAAAAAAATTATTTAAAAATATTAAAGATGTTTCTGTCTAAATGGTAATTTACTGAAACATCTTGATATTTGGCTCTTCGGGTCCAAAAAATCTTCTAATACCTCATCTGCACAGGAACCCTAAATAAAGATGTTGATTGTCCAAATAAAGTGTGGCTTTGTGAGATACAGTGTGTGTAGCTTACGTTTTACATTGTGTTTTCAAATGAGAATGTTTTGTGTAGTGTGCAAATAAAACACTAGTCAATGATTTGGGACCCAAACCATAATTTAGTAAAATTTTGGGCACACCCAAAACACAGTCAATGGTATTTTTACAACAATAAACAAAGAACAAATAAAATGCTTTTTCAAACAATGCAACCATAAATTACAAATCCAGAAGGTCCTGCGAGAACGACCCAGGCGGAAAAGAGGTGGAAGGTACTGTTGAGGGGGGCATAAGAAGGGCCTTGGGTGGGTTGGGGAGGGAATTGGTATGGGGCCGGATTGGGCTGCTGGCCTGCATTTTCAATCTCAATGCGCATGTTATTTAATCGGCCAATGATGTCCCCATGGTTGGGGCAAGCGAACATTTTGATGACGATGGCTATGGAGGCCACGCAGTCCGGATGTTCATTTGTAGGAACCTGCTGCAGGAGCGGGCCCAGTCCCCTCAACAGCTTCTCCTCCTTGCCATCACTCCTCCTCTGGGCCAGAAAATCGATGACGCGTGCATCAATAACCTCCCGACTCTCTGGCCCAGAGGTAGAGGGAGGGACTTGGCGGCGCCGTCTGGGCTGAGGCTGGACAATCCTGGGTGGACTGGCCAGTGGTAGGGGGGCCTCAGCCTGCGTGGAGTCTTCCGGGTCCTGAGCCGGGGTTGGTTCAGGACTTGCCTGCGGGGAAAAGACTGCCCGACGATTCAGACTCGTGGGATGGATCCAGACTGTCCACAGTACTGTATGTAAAAAAATGAATACAAAAAACACATTAGATCATTAGCGTTACACATTCCAAAAGCACATAGATTATATTAGGCGCAAACAAACTGTGCAAATAGAATAAATATACGGACAGGCAGCATACATCTGAAATTTTAATGTACTCATCAAAAAACTGCTTCAATGTGAAATGTGGAAATCCCATTTCAAATACATTTGGAATCTATTGATGGGATAAGTCTGGTAAAGGCCTATTGTTTTGGAAAAGGGAAAACATTGTTTGCTGCTTGGAGCTGTCCAGCCTCTGAAGAGGATTCCGCATTCAAGGACCAAAACCAGTGCTGAAATTGAGGCCAACTCATCCGCATGTGCCCCGCTACCAACATGTAAATATCCAAGATGTAATTAGAACCTAGTAGAACTACATATACAGATAAACAACATGTACCAGGCCACACTTGACCATGATGATAGTCCTAGTTGTAATCCTGCTGCTCAAGCGTTGTTGCAACTTCAGCTTTCCACTTTTGCCTAGAATGTGGTTATAGTCAGATTATAGGAGGAATGGTAGGAAACCATGTGGGGTTCGGTGCAATACCAATTCTGCTATATAAATTACAATGCCAATAGGTAAAGGGTACCCATTTCTAAACTAAAAGAAATTTAGATAATATGTTGCTATGGTACAATTCTCATGTCGTCCGAAAATTTTAAATCAAAAAACCCTAGTCCGGGCTCCCATTAAAATGGGAGGCATATGAAAAGCGTTTATAAACATTGGTGTGTGACTAGGAGCCGACAAACACGATGATCTACTGTATGAGGAAATAATGCGTGCAGTGCGCAAGTGTCATCTCTATTCGCTTTTCAAGTTCCAATTTCAAACATCTATGTTCCAGGAGGGACAATAAATTGCTTTGACACAAACAAAACAGATAAGGGAGGCGACATCTGCACACTTCACGTGTCGTCTCATCATTCAGCTCCAAAGCGGTGGACCCTGGTTTGACTCCACCACTAAACTGAGGTAGGCAACCAACACCATGCATTTAGAAACTGTTGCACACCAGCTGATGGCCAACTACAACTCCAAGCAGGACCGAGTAGCTTACAGCTATTCTATCATGCTGGGAGTTTCAGTAGTTTAAAAGCAGGATGTAGTCAGTTCTGACATGGCTGCCACACCGAAAGTATAGGTCTGTAATAGAACCACTGAACTGTATCCATTTTTAACAGGGAAACTTTCGCTTTGTCCAAACAAACGTGAGTGTGCAAATATGAAACATTTGGGAAAAAAAAGTGAAAAATACTTACGGCCTCAATTCCATAACTGGCCGCAGAAATTGCAACTGGGCCGTATATATATAGGCCCGTTTACGCGACGATCCCTCCCCACTCCGGCCTTTGCTGGTCATCTCCCGCCTGAACTGGTCGCGGCAACTTGCCCAGCGGGTTTTGGTTTGTTTCACTGTTTAGAAATGACATAGAAGACAATTGTGAGGTAAATAATTAATATAGGGGAAAAATTTGACGCCTCATTTACCAACCATTTCCGCAAAATGAGGCTGGACCACCCCAAAAACACTATTGTCCCCTCAGGGAATTTCCAACTACATCTTAGGGACACACAGAGGACAAGGACAGCACAACTACATTGATAACACTTACCTAATTCGGCCCGGCCTCGGCTATCAGCCTTGGCCCATTCACTGCGGCGCATGCTCCGTGCCACTTGCTCCCATGAAGCATCCTTTTTTTGGCGGTCAATATATGAATTATGCCGGGTATCCCAAAGCTCCGGCCTCTCCTGGACGAGGGAAATAAGTTTTTCTACATCCCATCGTGGCATTGTGGCTGTATTTGCACCTGCTGCAATCGCTGCCTCACTATACAGAAGCTGTTTACCACAGATGACTAGAAATTAGCATATCCTGTCACCTCAAACTTCCTGTCTATGTTTTTTTTCAATTTTATTGCCACAAGTTTTGGCCAGACAATTTGCCCATGCCATAAGAAGAAATAAAACGGGCGCGGAGCGGGCGCGGACGCGGATGACAAACGGGTGTGCAACCGCGTTTTTCACGGACCCATTGACTTGAATGGGCCCGTGAACCGTTGGCCGTGAAAAAAATAGGACAGGTCATATTTTTTTCACGGCCTAGAAACACGGGTCACGGGCGCGGTGTAAAAACGGTGCACAAGCCGAGTTTTCAACGGCCCCATTGAAAGTCAATGGAGCCGCAGAAAAAAAACGTCTAACGGCACAACGGCCACGGGTGCACACAACGGTCGTGTGCATGAGGCCGAAGGCAGACATTTTGAACACAAGACGCACTTCCTGGCCTTAACCTTAATTAGAGGAGGAAGACTCCTTTTCTCCCTGAAACATATAAGGGAGAGAAGGGTCAACAACTACAGGGTAACAACCATACATAAAGGGTGCCTGACAAAGGCTACTCACTGGACCCCTGGGTAGTGGGAGGCTGAGCCGGGTGTGGTAGGGGCACTCATTGTCAACAGGTCCCATCCACCAGAACGCCAAAAGGCACAAACCGGGGTAAAACCCGCCAGGCGCAATCTTAGATTTGACATTGCCGGCGGCTCAGGGAAGCGCATCCTAGCATCGCTCCAGCCGTAATATTGCCACTCCGCATATAGCCACCAACATCACCATGGGCCCGGGCACAGACCATGCAGGAGGAGAGAGAGCCGTGCCACCAGAACCGACCTCCGGTCTGTACAGGAAAAAGCCTGCTGAGGTACGGACACAGCCAGGAACCTCATAGAGTGCCCAGCAACTCTCTGGTCTTCCTTCCCTGGCAGGACAGGAAAAAACATTGGCGATGAGGGGTAGAAGTGTGGGGTTTTTAACCTTTTCTATCAGAGGAAGTCAGTCTCAGGATGTGCTGTCATGGAGACAACTGGGGAAATATAGGTTTCCCTTTCATCCTCCATGACGGCATTACCATGAGAGATGACCCGCCTCCAACCAGGTAGGGACAGGAAGAATAAATTTGACCCACCTCCGACTCCTCCTTGGTGTCTTCCTGTCCCATCCAAGTTTTTTTCTCATGGCAAATGCTATGGGACCGCACCTGTGGAGGCAGACAGAGGTGGCTGTTTTAATTTTATGCCTTGGCCACATGAGGGAGGCAGGCAACACCCGATCCCTAGTTGGGTACCTGTGGTGCTGGAGGGTCCGCTACATGCCTGGCATCTGCTCCTTATATTCCGCTCTGCACATTGGGCTTATTTGGCGTGCTGATCAAGTCGGAAATCGCCCTCTGATCTGAGGTCTGCAGATAAGGGAGATATATAAGGGGGACGATGTGGTAGCCTGCTAAATCTGCTAAAAGAAGGAGACTTTCTGGCTTCCCTAGATTTAAGGGACACATATTATCATATTCCGGTATGCAAAAAGTCTTAGAGTTTCCTTCGGATAGCAGTTTTCATGTGAGGGGCTCTTCAACATTTCCAGTTCCAGGTTCTCCCTTTTGGAATCACTTCCGCTTCAAGGGTATTTACCAAGGTCATGATAGAGGTAGTTGCTCATCTGAGAAGACTAAACATCATCATTGTTCTCTACCTAGACGATCTTCTAGTAGTAGGAAACTCAAAAGAATCCCTATAAAACAGCCTTTTTCGAACTTGTCAGATCCTCTGTCAAATAGGTTGGGTTATAAATTGGAAAAATTAAACCCCTGCCCGTCTCCCCCCAAACAAATTTAGGGGTATTACTAGACTTAACACGTCAATAAACCCTTTTAAACCCCTCAAATGTCTCAGGTGTGGTAGACAAGGTTTCAAAATTCCTTGTTCGGCCGTTTTGTACAGTAAGAGGGGCCATAAAACTTCTAAGCACTTTAATTGCCTGTATCCCAGCAGTAAAATGGGCCCAGTAACATTCTCGAGTATTTCAGCAATGGCTACTAGACAATTGGAACAGGAATCTAAATTCTCTAGAAGAAAAAATCTCCATTTCTCCATCCGTAATTCAGTCTCTACTGTGGTGGCTAAACCCAGTTCACCTACAGAGAGGGGTTCCCTGGAGTCCCAGGCACCTGGAAATAATTATGACAGATGCAAGCCTGGGGGGGGGGGGGCTCATTGCTCTGAACACTCTTTCCAAGGTCAATGATCCAAGGAACAAATAGTTGTATCCTCCAATCGGAGGGAATTACCTGCAGTCTGGGAGGCAGTAAATGCTCTATCTCAAAACATAGAAGGAAAAGACATACAAGTGAGATCAGACAACATCACAGGGAGGAACAAGGAGTGTAGCCCTAAATCAAGTATCAGAAAATATCTTATTTTGGGCAGAGATTCATCTGAGGTCCCTGTCTGCCAGGGCCGGCGCTTCCATAGAGGCAAGGGGGGCAATTGCCCCTGGGCCCCCGACTCCTTAGGGGCACCCAGCACCGGTCCGCAACTACTATCTATAATTCTATTCTGTGTGGAAGTGTGTGGCGGCGCTGCACTGTCTGCAGGCAGTGCTAATAAAAACCCTGCAGGAGTTCCGGGCGGTCCAGTCTGGAGATGAAGTTATGTAATTAAACTGGACTGGAGGGGCCCCCCGGCGGCCACTCTGCCTGCGCTGCTTGTCTCTTTAAGAGATTCGAGACTGGAGCGGCATGCACGGCACAGGCAGGCACGTCTCGCGTCTGGCTGACGTTGACACAAGCTCCGCCCCCCAGAGCAGAGAACTTGGTTTTGAAGAAGGAGCAAGCGCCATTGGCAGCCAACCAGCCACAGCCAGTCTGACTCTGCCAGCGCCAGGGAAGACCTGCGGCCAGCCGCCCAAAGAAGGCAGGCAGCCAGCCAAGTTCCATCGACTTCCAAGTAGTGTACAGTCTCCAGAACACAATCACAGACCAGTAACAGTTACTGTCTGGTAGGTTGGTTATATTGTTGTTAATTAAACTGGATCGGATCCATGATCCATTCATTCCCAGTTTCCTACTCACTTACTTAGTCCCAGGCACCATCTCACCCGTCCGGGCTGTCCCAGTGTACTACTAGCCCGCCCTGCGGCCCTGGTTCTATTTGTGTTTAGAGTCAGAAATGTGCATTGGGGGGGGGGGGGATGGGGGGACAGTTACTGGTACTACCAGTAAGGCAGTAACTGGCCCCTCCCCCCTAAATGCACATTTCTCCAGTCCAACTGTCCAAACAGAACCAAGGTGGGCTAGTATACTGGCACTGGGATGGGTGAGATGGTGCCTGGGATGGATCCGATCCAGTTTAATCAACCAACCTACCAGTAACTGTCTGGTATCCATCCCAGTCTGGTAGGTTGGTTGATTAAACTGGATCAGATGCATCCCAGGCACCATCTCACCCGTGCCAGTGTACTAGCCCGCCCTGGTTCTGTTTGGAGTGGAGAAATGTGCATTTTTTGGGGGGAGGGGGGGGAGGGAAGGAGAGATGTGCTGCTGCCAAGTGACGTTAAAGTCAGCAAGTGTCATGTAGGGGGGGTCCTTATTGTTTTCTGCCCCAGGGCCCCATTTCACCTAGAACCGGCCCTGCTGTCTGCAGTACATTTAAAAGGCTCCCTAAACATAAGAGCAGACTTTCTAAGCAGGGTTCCCCTAAATTCATCAGAATGGAGTTTAAAAAAGCAGATTTTTCTCCAGATAGCGGTCAGAGAGGGAACGCCCAAAGTAGACCTGTTCTCGTCAGCAAAGATTACAAAGCTAAAAAAAATTCCCTCAACCCCATCAACGGAAATATCGATGTAGATGCACTGGAGGAAATGCATATGCATTTCCTCTCTTTCCGCTGATTTCCAGGGTTCTAAAAAAGATTCATCAGGAAAAAGCTCATGTCATCTTGATGGCCCCTTTATTGTCAAAAAAATTCTGGTTCCCCCTTTTGAAACTTCTCTCAGTCCAAAGCCCGTGGGTGCGTCCCTGGGTGCAGGAAATATTATCTCATGCTCCAGTGTTCCATCCCAGAATAGAGAGTTTACATCTAGCTGCATGGAACCTGAAAGGGTGACATTAAAATCCAAAGGCCTGTTTGATGCTATAATTAATACCATGGCAACCAGCAGAAAGGAGGTAACCTCAAAAATGTATTCTAAAGTTTTGAAGAGATTTTGTTACTGGTGTATTCAATCAAAAAATTCTGCACAAATGTATTCTATTCAGACAGTACTAGAGTTGCTTCAATCAGGGTTCGAAATAGGGTTACATCTTGGGCAGTTGAGAGTCCAATTGTAGATATTAAAGTTGATCCAATAGTTAATAAGGACGAGGGCCCAGATGTTTAGGAAACATCATGAAAAATGCATCTGTGTATTTTTTAAGTTTTTAGAGCTCTGGTGCAGTAGATCCAGGACTTGAATTAGAGAGTGGAAAAAAATGGAAATATTGATAGAGTTAAAAAGTTAAAGAAAAATAAGATTTAACTGTGGGTCCCTTTAATTGACTGTTCATATTGGTAAGCTGCCAGCCGCTCCCAGATTCTGCACTTGGTGTGAGTTGCTATGAATACACACATATTTTGGTTTTGAGTCTGCACAGAGTTACATCTCTTTGTTCAGTGAAAAAAAAAAAAAGAGGGGGAGAGAGCAGGAAAAGGGCTCGGAAAGAAAATACATTTGTGTGCATGAGCCCTCAGGCTGAGATCACATGAGCGTTCAGCCATTCCGTTCTCGGAGCAGGAGAACGGAAAGGATGGATTCAGCACATAACTGAGCCGAACAGAACCTAAGAACCCCATAGACTATAATAGGGCCTGTTAGGTTTCCGCTCAGATGAAGATATTTGAAGCTGAGACAAAAGTCCTGCATGCACAACTTTTGTCTCCGCTTAGAAAAACTTCCTCTGAGCGGAAACCTAACAAACCCCATTATAGTCTATGGGGTCAGTAGGCTCCTAAACGGAGCAGGAGAACAGAAAGGCTGAAGGGTGATGTGAACTCAGCCTTAGGCCTAGTTCACACAAACGTTTTTTTGGCGAGTGTACGGGCCGTTTTTTTGTGTTCCGTATACGGTCCGTATACGGAACCATTCATTTCAATGGTTCCGCAAAAAAAAACAGAATGTGTTCCGTATGCATTCCGTTTCCGCATTTCCGTTTTCCCGTTCCGTTGAAAGATAGAGCTTGTCCTATATTTGGCCGTAAATCACGGGTCGTGGCTCCATTCAAGTCAATGGGTCCGCAAAAAAAACGGAACACATACAGAAATGCATCCTTATGTCTTCCGTTTCCGTTCCGTAATTACTGTATACTGTACATGGCATACGGAAAAACGAAAAGGAAACGGAAACACAACGGAACTCAAAAACGGAACAACGGATCCATGAAAAACGGACCGCAAAAAACAATAAAAGCCATACGGTCATGTGAACTAGGCCTTAGGGAGGATGTGTGGCATGTGTAGAGGAAAAAAAAAAAAGAAAAACGGTATTTACACATATATGTGCTTAACCCCGTAAGCCACCATGAAGTACATGTACATCATGGATTGCACTGCCTTAAAGGGGTTGTCTCACTTTAGAAAATTGCATTTATTATGTAGGCAAAGTGAATACAAGGCACTTGCAAATGTATTGTTATTGTCTATATTGCTTCTTTTGCTGGCTGGATTCATGATTTAATCAAATTATACACTGCTTGTTTTCATGATTACGACCACCCTGCAATCCATCAGTGGTGGTTGTGCTTGCACATTATAGGAAAAAGCAACTGCTTATTTGGTGGCTGTGACCGTGGGAGCACACTTAGACTAGTGATCTTTTTTCCTATAGTGTGCAAGCATGGCCACCACTGATGGATTGCAGGGTGGTTGTAACCATGGAACCGAGTAGTGTATAATGTGATGGAAAAATGAATTCAACCAGCAAAGGAAGCAATATGGACAATCACAATACATTAGTAAGTGCTTTGTATTAAATTTCTCTACATGATAAATGTTATTTGCTGAAGTGAGACAACCGCTTTACGCCTCCACGACATACAGGTTCGTCATTGCAGCAACCTCGCACCATGTCTGTACACACTGTGTCAGCGCTGAGATCCCAGCTGTTACACACAGCCAGCGATCTCAGCTAATCGGCCCCGGACCAATGATTGGTAGTTAATGAGAGGATTGGATCGCCAGGGAAAGGTTCTGATCCCCACAGTTCGTTACTGTGGGGATCAGAATCTGGTGAAAAATATAAAAATTGTGTATACCCCTGCCGCCCCCAAAGTTCGCAAGCTGTGACCAGTCCCCCCCTTTTAGGGTGGCCATTAGTGGTCCAAACCCCCGCCCTCCCCTCCACCGTCTCAATCTTTTTCAGGATGGCCGAGCAGTGCCTCTGCTTTAAACGGCCGACATTCATGGAAACATAAATTAGGTGCATCTTCCGCCAGCAAAATCAGTGCAAAAGAGGAGTAAAATACCAGTGTGAAAAGCTGGCCTTTGTAAATGACCCCCATTGAGTCAGCATATCATTGGTGACTTTTATGCACCGCTGCCTTCTCAAACAGCTGATCGGCGGGGGTCCCGGTGTCGGACCCCCGCTAATCAGATGCTGATGATCTATCCAGAGGATAGAGCATCAGTTTAAACAAAGTGCAAAACCGCTTAAAATAAATAAGAAAAAGTATACATATTAGGTATCGCCGCGTCCGGAAGAACCTGCTGTATAAAAATATCACATGAACTAACCCCTCAGGTGAACATCGTAAATTTTTTTAATAAAGGCGGTGTAAAAAAATCTTACATCACAAAAAGTGTAATACAAAGCGATCAAAATGTCATACGCACCCCAAAATCATACCAATCAAACTGCCATCTCATCCTGCAAAATATGATAGCCTACCTAAGACAATCGCCCAAAAAATAAAAATGCTATGGCTATCAGAATATAGAGACACTAAAACATCAAATTTTTTGTTTAAAAAATGCTGTTATTGTGTAAAACAAATAAATAAAAATAAGTATATATATTAGGTATTGCCGCGTCCGTAAGAACCTGCTGTATAAAAATATCACATGACCGAACTCCTCAGGTGAACACCTTTAAAAATAAAAAGTGTTTCAAAAAAGCAATTTTTGGACACCTTACATCACAAAAAAGGTAATAGCAAGCGATCAAAAAGTCATATGCACCCTAAAATAGTACCAATCAAACTGTCATCTAATACTGAATAAAATGAGCCCCTACCTAAGACAGTCACCCAAAAAAGTAAAAAATATATGGCTTTCAGAATATGGAGACACAAAAAAAAATATTTTTTTAAAAAATGCTTCATTATTTAAAACTGAAACAAACAACCCATATTTGGTATTGTCGTGTCCATAAAAACCTGCTCTATAAAAATAGCACATGATCTAACCTGTCAGATGAACATTGTAAATAATAAAAAATAGAAACGGTGTCAAAACAGCTATCTTTTGTTACCTTGCCTCGCAATAATATAGAGCAACCAAAAATCATACGTACCCTAAAATAGTACCAACAAAACTGCCACTTTATCCCGTAGTTTCCAAAATGTTTTTTTTTTGGGGGGGGGGGGGGCGTTTCTACGGGGTGCATCAGGGGGTCTTAAAATGTGACATGGCTTCTTAAAATTATCCCAGTGAAATCTGATTTCCAAAAACCATATGGCGTTCCTTTACTTCTGCTCCCTGCCGTGTGCCCGTACAGCAGTTTACAACCACATATGGGGTGTTTCTGTAAACTACAGAATCAGGGCAATAAATATTGAGTTTTGTTTGGCTCTTAACCCTTGCTTTGTTACTGGAAAAAGTGGATTAAAATGGAAAATCTGCCGAAAAAGTAAAATTCTGAAATGTAATCTCCATATTTTATTAATTCTTGTGGAACACCTAAAGGGTTAACAAAGTTTGTAAAATCAGTTTTGAATACCTTGAATGGTGTTGTTTCTAAAATGGGGTCACCTTTTTGGAGTTTATACTCTAGGGGTGCATCAGCGGTTTTCTGCCTTTCAAAAACCATATGGCGTTACTTTCATTCTGCTCCCGTACAGCAGTTTATGACTACATATGAGGTACATATGTGCCTGTTTATGAAGACCAATCCCCGCCCCCTCTGGGCTGTGCCAGCATTGTGGGATCCTATGAGCGTGGGGGAGTGTCATGTTCGGCACTCCCCCACCCCGCCTCTTCATCGCTAGAGTGTCAGAGGGTAGGTAAGTAATTGAAGTGACTAAAAGCGTCTTATACTTAGTTCAGTGGCGATGCGCCACCCATCCCCCCCTCAAAGCAGCTGGAGAATTTCCAGGGAGCTCTTTTCATATATCCAACTCATAATACAGTAGCAGCTGACCAATACTCCTGTGGATACCGAGTACGAGCACCACAGATATATGCAGGGAAAGTAAAGATGTCAATCATTGACATGGTCAGAAGAACTATAGTGTGGTGTGTGTGTGTCAACACCTTATCAAGGGGGATCCATTGACACATTCACAGCAGGCAAGGAGAACATCAATCTGATAAAGTATAAGTATGTCAAAAAGATGGATACATGACTACTATACTTTATATGTGTCGCAAATGGTGAGATATCAATGTATTCATACTGAGGCCTCATCCATATATAATCTAAATATCAAAGTGGTCCTATTCTGCAGTGATCTTCTCCACAGTATGGGGAGGAGCGATCGCTAATGCCATCGCTTCGCTCTTCCCCATACTGAATCATTGGTTGCCAACAGCAGACCATGATTAGACGGCACATTTGCCCCCGGCAAATGATGATTTTTAGGCATTCCGATTGTCTGATGAACTACTGTTTGCTCGTTCATTGGGTAATCAGTGACAGTATTACACAGCCAGATAATCGCTATTGAACGTTCCTACGAACGCTCATTAACAATAATCTCGCCAACCGTCGGCCAATGTAATATAAGCTTTGGGCTAGTTTCACACTAGTGTTCAGAGATCCAGCAAGCTGTTCAGGCCGGGAATGCCAAATGGTTATACTTAATGGGGACTGGTGGAGATCCAGCTACAACGCGGCAAATATGCTGAGAATCTACCGGACAAATATCGCTGTGCGGACTTGGACTTTCCTTGCTGGTTTCTTCAGCTCCTGAAAAACTGGGTACTTCTACTACAAATGTACTGTACATATTTATGTTGACTGCATGGTGTCTGTGGGGAGAGATAGGAAGGAGAAGAAAAGTGAAATAAATGCTAGTAAGAACATGAGAGGGTAAAAAAGGAGCCATGAAGAAGATAAAGACAACAGAGTTAAATAAGCAGGCATGCCACGCCACCCCCCTCCCACCACACCTTCCTTGGCTCAGGATTGAGATAATGTTATCTTCCAGTCCACAATAGTCCATAATGCAGTTGGATTAATAAGTGGTGGCCAATGCCAAGTATTTGTTTCCAAGTATTTGAGTCATGTTATATTATTGGTTTGGTGGCTGCAAAGGAATCATGTAACCAAGTACATGTCTTATGCGTGTTATGAAAATGGTCATTGATATGAACAGCTCTAGTGTCAGAAATTTCTAGTGATGAGAGTTTCTGAGTACTATTGTGAGTATTGGGGTATAAGAACTCCAATAGAGTTCTATGGGCATGCAGACACTCAGAATATGCCATTGATTGATTTCTCCCTTAAAGTACCTCCAGTTTTACACTTTTTTTTATAAATGTACAGGTGAATATAAGAATTTTTGTAATATATCTTATTAAGGAATTATGCTACGCCATAGACTTCTAAGGCTGCTTTCTTTCTTCCCTATTACATCTGCAGATAATCGCTAAGATCATTGCAAACAAGCGTTCATATGAACGCTTGTTAACGATGATCTGGCAGTGTAATTGTAGTTTTTCAACATGTTTAGAAATAAACGTTTGCCAGCAGCAGATTGTGATGTGTAATCAGCACTCTGCGGCCGGCACACAATGATCCAGTATGGGCACAAGTAATGGCATTAGCAATCACTCGTCCCCATACTGAGGAGGAGATCGCTGCATGTAATAGCAGTGGTCTCCTCCGCTACCGAGAAGGAACGCTTCCATCCTTACAATCTCCTGCAGAATCTGGAGGTGTAAGAGGACCTTAGTAAATATAGTAGAGTCAAAAGTGTTAGGTTTAACAGAGCTAAACTAATGTTTGTGTGTCTCATCCAGCTGCCACCCCTCAGGAAAGAGCAAAGCAACCTGATAAAAGCAGATAGAAATCTTTTTCTTTAATGAGATATATTACAAAGTTTCTTATATTCACATGTACTATAAAAAAATTTAAACAAGTTTTATAATTGGAATTATGTGTTAAGGATAATTGTCATGTCCTTTCACAACTAAATAAAGGACCTAGTAGACAGAGCAATTATAATTATAATTCTTGCATAATGTTTTAATTATTTCAGAATTTATCGTATGTAATATAGTGCAGCAAACGAACGTCAAGTGATAAATTGTTAATTTACTGTGAATTGGATGAATCTGAAACTAAAAGATAATCATTAAGCTGAATTTACATAAGCCAATAACCATCCAGATTACTGGGAACGGAACACTCGTTCATTGGGTGATCCTGTCGTTCATGCAGGCACCACCGATCTTAGATCCTGGGCAGCAGATCGTGTGGTTTAAATAGCGACCCCTCGTCCTCATACTGTGAAGGAGATCCCTGCATGTAAATCTCCTTCGCTGAACGAGCAGCCGACTGTCGGGAAGGAACGCTTCCTTCGCAACAATCGGCTGCAGAATCGTCCCGTCTAAGGCCTCTTTCACACGAACGATACGGATTAGGTCCGGAAGCCTTCAGGGTGCGTTCAGTGAAACGCGCACCATTTTGCAGGCAAGTTGAGTCAGTTTTTTTCCGCACAGGTGCAATGCGTTTTGATGCGTTTTTCAAGCGCATGATAAAAAAAACTGAAGGTTTACAAACAACATCTCCTAGCTACCATCAGTGAAAAAAGCATTGCATCCGCACCTGCCTGCGGATGCAATGCGTTTTTTCACTGAATACATTTTTTCACAGAATTCACTTCTATGGGGCCAGGGCTGCGTGAACAACGCAGACTGTAGAACATGCTGCGTTTTTTTTTTTTATCTTTTTTTTTTTTTCTTTAAACATTCTTTATTTTTCCATACAATGCAAAAAAGTGAGGGGAGAGTAATTTAATTATCAGATTCAACATTAGTACATTTAATCACTTTATATATATATATATATATATATATATTTATATGATAAAGATCATATCAACATCTCTAGAGACGGCAATACTCCCACACCCTGTTTCTATTTACAAAAAGAGGACAGGATATTAATTTTTCCCCTACCCAACCCAGTAAACCTTCCCTCTTCCCCTTCCTCAGCCTGCCGCCTCCGGAGCCCAGGAGGAACAGGAGCAATCCCGTCAAGCGAGTAACTTCGGAAAAAGAAAAACGTCACTCAGGAGGCGAGTGTCTGCCCGGGTCCGGCACGCAATCTATGACCATTTAGCCCACAACCTTTCCCATTGTACCAACAGTTTTTTCGATCTCCATGCTATTTTTTTCATATTGTTTCACCTTATCAATCAAGTTTTTCCATTCTGCAAGAGAGGGGGGTGGGGGTCAGCTGATCCCCACTTTCTTGCAATTATTACTCTAGCTAGTAGTATGCTCTTAAGCCAAGCTTTAAAGTCCTGCCTATTAGGGTTATCAGGTCCCAATGTTCCCAAAATAGCAAGCTCAACCCCCATTCCTGGACCCATGCCCAGTTTGTTGGTTAGCAGTTCATATATTTCTGCGCAGTATTGCTGGATCATTGGACAGCTCCAAATCATGTGTAAAAAATCAGCCTGACCAGGACAACATTTTGGGCACTTAGCTTCCGTTTTCCCATACATGTTCGCGGTCTGTTGAGGAGATAGATATAATAGGTGTACTATTTTAATTTGTATAAGTCTAAAGTTAGCAGAGGTGATAACCCAATTTATGTTTTTATATACCCTTACCCAGTGAATGTTCCTATCTCCTCCAATCTCCCATTCCCATTTCTTTTGGCTATTAAATTGTGTCATATTATTTAATCCATCTTTTATTTGTTTATAAATCTGTGTTATAGAGGTTTCTACATCTTTCCGATAGAAACAGAAATCCGTGAAGCTATTATCTACTACGTTTAAGAGGTGCTTATTCTTAATATTGAAAAGGAGGTGTTGTAATTGTGTATACCTGAACCAGGCCATATTATCTATTTGAGAAGCGTAAAGAATTTCTTTGACAGTTCGGATATTCCCAGCTTCAGTGACGTGTGAAACAAGTACTATTCCCCTTCTCTTTTCATAAGTTCCTTTAAGTTAAAATGATTCCAAAGTGGAGTGAAACTTAAACCTTGTGTAATCCCTAACACCTTTTTAATCTTATTCCAGACTAATTGTAACATTTCACTTATGGGGCAGTCTTTCCCTCGGATAATCATTAATCTGGATTTACATAAGCCAATAACCGTCCAGATTTCTGGGAACGAAACACTCGTTCATTGGGTGATCCTGTCGTTCATGCAGGCACCACCGATCATAGTTCCTGGGTAGCAGATCGTGTGGTCTAACTAGCGACCCCTCGTCCTCACACTGTGAAGGAGATCCCTGCATGTAAATCTCCTTCACTGAACGAGCAGCCGACTGTCGGGAAGGAACGCCTACTTCCCGACAATCGGCTGCAGAATCGTCCCGTCTAAGGCCTCTTTCACGCGAACGATACGGATTAGGGCCGGAAGCCTTCAGGGCGCGTTCAGTGAAACTCGCACCATTTTGCAAGCATGTTGAGTCAGTTTTGTCTGCGATTGCGTTCAGTTCAGTTTTTTCCGCACAGGTGCAATGTTTTTTAATGCGTTTTTCAAGCGCATGATACAAAAAACTAAAGCTTTACAAACAACATCTCTTAGCAACCATCAGTGAAAAACGCATTGCATCCGCACCTGCCTGCGGATGCAATGCGTTTTGTCACTGAATACTCATTCACTTCTATGGGGCCAGGGCTGCGTGAAAAACGCAGACTATGGCCTCATGCACACGACAGTATTTTTTCACGGTCCGCAAAACGGGGTTCCGTTGTTCCGTGATCCTTGTCCGTTTTTGTTTCCGTGTGTCTTCCTTGATTTTTGGAGGATCACCAGACATGAAGGAAATAGATAAAAAATCTAAGTCAAGTTTGCCTTGCAAAGGATAGGGGAAAAAACGTACACGGCTCACGGACGTGGATAACAATCTTGTGTGCCTCCGTGTCTTTTCACGGACCCATTGACTTGAATGGGTCCGTGAACCGTTGTCCGTGAAAAAAATAGGACAGGTCCTATTTTTTTCACGGACTGGAAACACGGATTATGGACACGGATGACAAACGGTGCATTTTCCGAATTTTCCACTGACCCGTTGAAAGTCAATGGGTCCGCAGAAAATCACGGAAAATGGAACCACGGACACGGGACACAACAACGGTCGTGTGCATGAGGCCTTTAGACCATGCTGCGTTTTTCACGCAACGCAGATCTGATGCGTAAAAAAAACACAGACCCATTGAAATGAATGGGTCAGGATTCAGTGCGGGTGCTATACCTTCACGTCACGCATTGCACCCGAGCGGAAAACTCGCTCGTGTGAAAGGGACCTAAATCCACCTTTTACTCGCTGCTACATCCCGTCATCTAATCAGAAATCTTCCATTCGTTAGCAGTGTAAAAGCTGTAGGGGAGAATAAACAATGATTGCAATAACAAGCAAACAGCAAAACATATTTAGTTGAATGATATTTTTCTGTTCATTCATCCAGTTATCCCATCAGTAGGCACATTAGCCCACCATGATGGGACTGATAAATCAGAACAATAGTTTCCACTGCATAATAACTGTCAGTAGAACATGGTTGCAATGCAAGGCCTTGGTGCATTTACATACATATCTAGTGTATGGTAAAGTGGTTTCACCACATTGTTTGGCCAAATCTCATTATTTAACTAACTTGAGCTGACCTTTAAATTTTTACTAAATAGCTAGTGAGACCCAATAGAAATCTATATGCAAAACCTGGAAAAGATCCATGGTAGAAAATGGCATGTTGCAGGTAAATTCTGCATGGATTATTTTTGCTGCGAGTGAATTAAAGGGGTTTTCCAGGGAGGATTTTTTTTTCTTTAAAGGGGACAGAAAGGGATAAAAATAAAATATAATTTCACATATCGCCATTCAAAGCTGTTTCGCAGCTGCTCTGGTACCTGCTGCCCTCCACATCCTGTTCCCAAATGGCGTACTCAGCCAATCACTGTTTGCAGCGGTGACCCTCTATTTCCCGCGTCGAGACCAGAAAGTGGAGAGCATCAGGAACTGAAACAACAATGGTGGTGGATTGGTGAGGTTGACTAATGATTTTTCGATTATTAGCCTTTCTGGCCCTTTTATCTCCCCAGAAAACTTATTTAAGAATTGTACCCCCCCCCCCCCCCTCCCCATATGCAGGTGCTATGTGGACACTATAATTGGGATCTGTGTATGACATTTAATAAAGTGTACCAGCAATGTAATGTACATGGCTACAACCTGATTCTCCTCTTACGCTGGGTTCACACCTGAGCGTTTGCGATGGAGCGCTCTGTATGCGCGATTGTACCGGCGTTTACAATCGCGCATACAGAGACAATCGAACGCCCATTGTCACGTGTTCCCGAAAGTCTATGTACGGGAACGCGCGACAAAACGCCCCAAAGAAGCTCAAGAACTTTTTTGAGCGTCGGGCGTTTTACAGCGCGATCGTATGCGCTGTAAAACGCCCAGGTGAGAACCATTCCCATAGGGAAGCATTGGTTTCTCCTTGTTGAGCGTTTTACAGCGCGTAGGAACGCGTTGTAAAATGCTCAGGTGTGAACCCAGGGTAAGGGTCCATTCAGACGTCCGCAAAATAGATCCGGACCCATTCATTTTCAATGGGGCCGGAAAAGATGCGGACAGCACACAGTGTGCTGTCTGCATCCGCACTTCCGTTCTGCAAAAAATAGAACATGTCCTATTCTTGTCCACAGACACGGACAAGAAAAGGCATTTCTATTAAAGTGCCGGCCATGTGTGGTCCGTGTTTTGCGGACCGCAAAACACTTGTGGACGTGTGAATGGACCCTTAGGGTGCATTCACATGACCATATGTATGATGCGGTCCAGAAAACGCAGATCTGCAAAAAATACAGGTGTCGGCAAAACAGATAATAGGATATGTTCTTTTTTTGAGGGGCTGCAGAATAAACATACAGATGTGGATAGCACACAGAGTGCTGTCTGCAATTTTTTGTGGCCCAATTGAAATTAATGGGGGCATGGCTCTGTTACGGCAGTCTGAAAACTTTTTTAACCTTTTTAGGCCCCAAGGATAGTCTCTCTAGAAGACTTCACTGCCTTCGAAGTGCTCTGCCTCCAATCATCTCCCCCCCACACATTTAGTGTCTCTGGTTTACGGGCTGCTCCAGAGGGAGGACGACTCAGTTTCCTGCCTTTTGTAAAGGCATGGGAGAGGGAATTGGGGAAGTCATTCTCTTCTGACCAATGGGAGAAGGCATTTGTGTTATCACATAAGTCGTCCGTAAACTGCGGACTCCAGGAAAATAATTTTTAGATCTTGTCCAGATGGTACAGGACACGAGACCTGTTACACTCCTTGGCGCTGTAGTCAGGAGGTAGGCAATATGACACACATCTGGTGGTACTGTAGTAGATTAACACCCTTCTGGAAGTCCCTGAATGACCTTTATGACCAGGTCAGCGGTCGTACAACCAGGTGGACTCTGGAGGGAGCGTTGTTTTCTATGTTTCCTGGTTCTATCTCCACTTTGAAGAAGGGCCTCCTAAGATTCTTTGTGCAAGCCGCTCGCCTGGTCATACCTAGATATTGGAAATCCACTATTGCCCCTCAGTTTAAAGACTGGCTCAACACCTTTGAGAAAATCCATAGAATGGAGGAGCTTTTAGCAGAAGATACAGGCAATACTAACAAATACTAAAAAATGTGGACCCCTTGGATTTTGTTCAAGGGTTCCAGTGAATTTCAATATTGGTTGAGCAGGGTTGATGCCAGTACTTCTGTCACCAGGTTTCACCCCTGTCAGCTAAACATATGCTGATGTTCAGGGACTCATCAGGATTCCTAATGTGGGCTTCTAAATGTGATCTGTAGCCTTATTTTGCTAAAAAACAGCTTTTACTAACCTGTCACTCAAAGAAATAAGGTGCCCAAGGGGATGTCAAGGGATCCAAGCTGCCGGCCGCCTTTCCAGACTTCTGCGCCGCCTCCTAATCCTCTGTGCCGCCTCTCGCTCTCCCTCCCTCCCCCCTCCTCCTGCTGTAAGATCTCGCGCGTACGCACAGGGCTCTGCCTGATGCGCCCGTGCGGACTTCTCCATTTGGCTTCTTACAGCGAAGTGCGCATGCGCCGGCACTTCGCTCAACCCCTGTATGCGCGAGATCTTACAGAAGGAGGAGGGGGGAGGGAGGGAGAGCGAGAGGCGGCACAGAGGATTAGGAGGCAGCTTGGATCCCTTGACATCCCCTTGGGCACCTTATTTCTTTGAGTGACAGGTTAGTAAACGCTGTTTTTTAGCAAAATAAGGCTACGGATCACATTTAAAAGCCCACATTAGGAATCGTGATGAGGCCCTGAACATCAGCATATGTTTAGCTGACAGGGGTGAAACCTGGTGACAGAATCCCTTTAAGGGAATCATTTTTCACTACATTATTTTTTAGGACTCCTGGGAGTTTATTTGAGAGCTCCAGGGAATTCTAACCACGGTTGAGCAGGATTCTTGTCAGTATTTAATGGTACCGTCTTTCACTACATTGCTTGTTAGGAATCATCCTTATCCCCCTCCTCCTCCTTCCTCTTTACGTGTCTCCCATCTTGTATTTTTGTATCGTTGTTCCCTGTCGGGGTTTCATTGCACATATATATCTGATGCTGTAATCTCTCTGCTTGTCATATGACTCGACAGTGTTCATCATCTCTCATATATGTAGTCTTTATGATTGTATGTTCATTTTTGTACACAGCCTCGACCTGCAATCGAGGTCTGTTTATGTTGTATCACATCATTTCTCTGATCTTATTAATAAAAGTAATTGAACAACAATTGAAATGAATCGGTCCGCAAAAAAATTTAGATCAGAGAGCAATCAAAAAATAACGCAATTCAGCCATTGTGCAGTAATAATAAAATTGTAACTTTATTTTGCAGGTTAATACAGTTGTGGAAATAACAACTTTATAGGTTTTTGTTAAGTTTTACAAAAAAATAAAAAATTGCTTAAAAAGAATTGCTTTGTATCACCATATTCTGACACCCCTAACAGAGTCAGGGCTAATTTTTTAGGGGAAGCAAGTTGACCAAAAAAAAAGAATTCTGGCATTGGAGAATTTTGTTTAGGAAAGTTAAATAAACATATACAAATATGAGGCATTTTTTAAAATTGATTTTTTTTTGTTCCTTAAGGAGACTTGAACCTACGATCCTTACATCACTTGTATTATACACTGTAATACTTATGTATTACAGTGCACAGTCCTTCTGACAGGCAAGCTTCTGGCAGGATGTAATAGCGGCAAGGACATGGATGGCCAGGGACCCCCTGCTGCCAGTCCATGTACTCGACTCCCCAAAATTGTGTTTTCAGGGTGCCAATCAGAGGACCTCCCTTTGTCTGGTTGCACAGAGAGGGTGGTCATTACTGACCACGACATCTGGGGAGTTAATATCCTTGGATCAGAGTTATCTACCATTCTGCATTCAGTGAGAGCTGGGTGCTTGCTATATAATACAACCTGAACCTGCAATGATGGCGGAGGCTCAGCTCCTGAGCCTGCACCATTGCCATTGCAAAAAAAAATATTTAATCAATTTCAAGTATTTTGCATAGCATTTTTGGTGGTGTGTTTCAATGTAACTTTTGTAACATTCGTTTTGAATTTTTGAAGTCCTGTAGAGAATCCTGCAGGAAAAAAAACAGAATTAAATCCATACTCAGGTCACGTGGCTTTTTTGGAGAAAAAAAAGGCCATAAATCCCATAGCCACCACAAAAAATGGTGTAGACATAAATTTAGTTGCTGTGTTAAAACTTACAAAACACTGCAAAATACTGTGTATGGATCTAACCTTAAGCTGGGTCCAGACACCACAGAATTTCTTCAGCAGATTTTGATCCAAATCCATGGCTAATCGGAAATGAAACTGTGGCAGAATCTACAGTCAAATAGTGGATTTACCATGGATTTAAGGTCAACTTCAGACAAGCGTGTCCAGTGTGGAAAACGCATTCCATGTGTGATCGTGGTTTCCTGTTATGGATACTGCTCCTTTCACATAATCGCACTGCATTATAATGATTCATGCTGTGTGTCTCTGCTTGACCTTGCATCTACTGAATTATACTGGTGCAATGAAATTGGCGTAAGTATAATTCAGTAATGGATGAAGTGTCATTCAGTAGATGCAAGGTTGCACAGAGACACACTGCATTATAAATCATTATCCTGTGAAAGGGGCAATGTCCATATCGGGAAATCACGGTCTCACACGGAGCGTGTTTTCCGTACTGGACATGCTCGTCTGAAGATGGGATTTTGAAATTCTCATCCTCCACATAAACAGAATTGGCACTGAAAATCTGTGGCAATTCTGCCACATCTAGACCTTGCATAAGGCTACCATTGGGATATCTCTTGTTTTCGGTTTTAAACTGCACCAATAGGTAAAAAATAATTGTTCACCCTTATCCAGCACTGGAGACCTGCAAGTATTTTCCATTCCTTCGGGTTCTGGTGTTTTTGAAGAAAAGTGTTGGCTACTGGGTTATTCTTTTCTCCAAAAAGTCTAGGACACCAAAGAGAATTGGCCCTCTCATGCCAGTCATGTTGACAAAGGGAGCCATGACAGTAGTGTGAAGAAGACCATGAGAGCAGTGTGAACTTACGCATTGTCTAAGAAACACAACACCTGAAAAACGACTTGTTAGCCTGGCTTCACAGGCCCACACACATGAAGAAACGCACAAAATGTTGCCTCAGTCACAATGCTGTTTTTTCTATTATCGCAGTATGTCACATGTGGTGTGACAGTCATGACATTACATGGCGGTTGTCATGGATGGCGTTAAATTAAGTTTTTCTATCGTGTCACCTATAGCTTGTAGAACTGCTACTATGGGAAGCACATAAATACTGCAAGAAAAAGGTTTCTGTGTTTCTGCATTGAAGTCGACACTCTGTTGGCCTCTGTAAAGTGAATGGAGCCCTATGAATAAAACGCCAATGGATTCTCCCGGTGTATACCCCAAACATAAGGCTCAAATGTATGGCGCTCATGTGAGTCATAATGTAAAGCATTAGAAACTTCAGAAGAGTATATGGTCTACTTGATATTCCTCAGAAACAGGTTATCTGCTGCAGAAAACAGAGGTGTGATAATCCTGTCACTACACAATGGCCTGGAGACCTTTCCTAATGTCAAGAGCTGTGTGTGACATCACTGGGATCATAAAAATATCAGTGAGGTGACAAAGGACAAGTCACATGTCTAGACAGAACAATCTTATTCAGCTAAAGGCGCATTTACATCAGTGCACATTTACAGCATTTACCAAATTTGACTGTATAGGAAAAATCTGATGATCAACATTTAAAAATGATTTTTACATATTATTATTGACAGTTTTGTGTATTTACATTTGGAAATCATGAGACGTGCCTCAACAGCTTAATACATGTGCAGTAAACACATGTGGTCAGTTTTAGATTGTACATACACTTTACTAGGCCGAGTTCACATCTGCCACAGATTCTGTCAGAAATGCTGGACAAACTAGCACAGCATGCAGCACTGTTATGTCTGGTAAAATGACAGAAACCTGTAATATTCATTGGGGTGTGTTATGTGATATGGCACTTGTGTGGCTTTGCTCCTTATGATAGGATGAAGTGCACACAGTTATCGCCCGTATCAGTGGATTGTGTCGGCCACGCCATGTCTGCTTGGACTTTGCTGGTATTCCTTCTGCACACATAACGCAGGGGTGACTGGGTACATTAATGGCTGTAGTGCCTGTCTCTGAACAATCATGTATACAGCAGATAACATTTGTACCTAGGGCTCATTCACAGTGACTGAGCCATGTGCAGGAGTGATAGTGCGGCTCTGTAGTAGGGAGCCCTTGCAATCCATTATTATAATTCGGTTTTTCCTGAAAAGTTACAACATTGCAACCAATGTATTTTTATTATTATTCCTTGTTTATTGCTTCAGTTTTACATGCTGACAAAAGGGGTGAATCTTTTCTCTAATAAACCACCACAAATGTATCAAATAAAAATAAAAAGCACAAGTTTCATAAACTTTTCATATGTCAAGAATTCTGCATTACTGTATGTTGTAGAAATTACAGATTTGCTACTGGACCCCTCATTGTATCAGTCAGAGAATTATATGTCCGTTGGGCTCTGTACACTTGCTTCTTAAGAGAATATCTCCATAAGGCCTCATGCACACAACCGTTCCGTTTTTTGCGGTCCGCAAGCCGCGGATCCACAAAAAACGGAAGCCGCCCATGTGCCTTCCGCAATTTACGGAACGGACGGCCCATTCTAGAAATGCCTATTCTTGTCCGAAAAACTGAAAAGAATAGGACATGTTCTATTTTTAGGGCGGGGCCACGGAATGGAGCAACGTTCCTTTTGTGGCCCCATTCAAGTGATTGGGTCCGAATCCGAGCTGCGCATTGGCACATCTCTAGGCAGTCCGTGTGCCAGAAATTCAAAAACCAAAATCAGTAGGTTCTGACAACTTTTATCCCAAGTATGTGGCTAGCTGAGACGAGAAATATTTGACGGCTGCTGCCCTCACTATTGGATGCAGTTATCTTATGTGTGCGGTCAGATCAACACTCATACCACATCTACTAGTTTATTATGTCTATTCAGTATATAGCAGAACTGTCTTATGGCGATCAGACAGCAGATGCTTATTTGGTGTCCCTAATGTTATCCGATTGACATGGCACAAAGATAAAAACACAGCTAGACTTTTATAGTCAGTCTGCCGCTGTCTGATTTACAATGAGAACTCATTAGAGGGGAATAATCATGTAATTAGTGGACTGTTCCCACAGGAGACCTACTGGACATGTATGGACATGTGGAAAGTGGCATATAGACACAGAACCAGCAGAACCGCTCACTAGTTTGTGGGATTCTGTTCCCTGGCCATACACTTATGGCTGCAGACATCCGTTTTCTATAGTCCTGGTCAGCAACACTGTGGGAGGTTTACCAATGTTGGCGTAATTCATGCCGAATCTTTAGAGCTTGATATGAAAGTGGTGAAAGTTTAGACCAAATTTATCAAATGTAGTACAGAGCATAGTAAATGAGACATGGTGCAGATTTGATTCATTTTTATGGAAATTGCGACATTTCCAGCAATTGCAACATTTTTACGCCAGTCTTGGTGAGAAGAGCAGGAAGGGCTGAATTTGGGCAGCTCTTCAAGAACCTGCGACTTTTTAACATAAAGTCACAATTTTGCGTACAGTGTGCGACTTTTTAGGTGTTTACGCTTGTCTGGGGTATGCTTACAACATCGCCTATATTTGCGTCTTCTCTCTGATAACACATTCATAAATGTGATGGTCCTAATGCGGCTTTATTAACCACGCTCACTTTTCTCAGCGGATTTCTATTTTGGTGCGAATCCTTTATTATGGAGTGAATACTGACGTAGTATGTGATAAATTTAGACAGAAACAAGATGACTTGTAATTTTGGTGCATTTTGCACTACTTTTTTGAGCAAATTAACGGGGTATTCTAGTAGGTAAAAGTTCAGGAGGGGATCCCCTTAAATGACCAGAGTGGCCGATCGCACGTGTGAGCGCCCACTCCATTCATTTATGGGAGTACACGCTCGGCTATCTCCAGAACTCCCATAGAAATTAATGGAGTGGCCATGTGCACGTGCGACCATCTGCTACGGTTATTTTAGGGGAGCAGCAAGAAGCATGCAGGGGGTATGGGGGCCTTTTTCTTGTGATCTGTGGGGGTCCCTGTGGATAGGGGATAACTTTTACCTACCGGAATACCCCTTTAATAGTTTCAAGTAGCAATAATATGTTATCCGGATTACTTAAAAAATAAAAATACATAGATGACAATACCAATAGAATAAAAAAGGTTTACACCAGTCTTTGCTTCCCTGGTGGAGAAAACACAGACACTCACGATAAATTAGGTGCACCTCCGGCAGAACATGCTCCTGGGATAAAAATGACTCCAGCCCCTAACTGGAGTGGTTTTTACTCCTCTTTTACCCCTTTTCCAGGCCCCTGCCACTTCCTCGCCAGTCCCAAGTAGCAATCAAAACACCTGTGCGACAAAGTGGGGACTTGTGACTTTATTTATGCCTAAAACTGGCGTGGTGCACTTTGTAAATGACCCCCATTGTATTAGGAGTCCAAAAATGTAATGTAATATTATTTCTGATACTACTCACTAGTGATGTTCGCGAGCACAGATATCCTCAGCGTCTCCCTGAAATCACTGTGCAGACGTGGTAAAATCTGTACGTAATGTTGCTGTGCAGCAAACGCCAGCAAAGCGGCGTTAACTCACTGTACATTATACATTGTATGAACTTGCTGAGTTATATAGTTCCACAGGCTAGCAATCTAGGCAGTCTGCTGGCTGTGGAATTACTTTGCTCAGCAAGCCCATGACTACTTGGATTTAATATTAAATAAGCAGTGGTGTTGCAGGACTACTATTGTGGATGTGAGGAACTAACTGCTGCACTCCAGTGTCCTGCCTGTGGAGCAAGCTCATGACTGCCGGATAATGTACGGTGACTTAAAGAGTAACTAAACCTTTGTATGACATTTTAATATGTTGTCCCTAATGCCCTAATAAAACTTTTTCTAATATATATTATTAATTAATTATGTATTTTTCTTAGTCTTTTCCCTACCTAAAGTGCACAATTTACAATGCGCTTTAAAATCAGTTCTCTGTACACCACTGACAGCGCAGCGAGTGAGTACGGGCAGGAGCGCATATTGCTGCTCCTGCCTGTGCTCCCCGGAAGATTACTAACTCCTGGCATGGCCCATGGGTACTCTGTACCAATGTACTATGCCAGGATTAGCTGAGCGGAGCGGGCTCCTGCTTCTGCCTGCTCCACTAAGCTACATGTCATCTCTGAATATGCACTCCTGCCTGTACTCACAGCACTGCGGCCCCATCCTTGCGGGGATCCAGCCTCTTCTAGTTTAACAATAGATAGTGTTAACCAAAGTGGGCTTTGGTACTGGCTGGTACCTTGGTACCAAAGCTGACTTCGGATTCCTATTTTAAATTGTTTTTAAACATGCAGATAGGAATACCGAAGTCAGGGTGGGTTCACACTAGTGTTATGGAGTCGGTTATGGCTTTCCGTTATAACAGGGTTATAACAGAATCCATAAGACGGAAGGACGGATCCGCTTTGCTGCCCATAAACTTGTATTATGACGGAATGCAAAACGGAAGCCTTTAAGAGGCATTCCGTTTGCTTTCCATCCTAATAGAAGTCTATGGGAATCAAAACGGATCCGTCTGGTTCCGTTATGCAAGATGGAAAACAAAGTCCTGTTCTATTTGTTTGCAGAACGGGAATATAGAAACAGAATGCACACAGAGTACCAAAAACGGAACGGACACGGAAAGAAAATAAGTTTGTGTGCAAGAGGCCTAAATGTGGTAAAATGCTGGTTCATCAAGTGATCCTTTTTGTTCCTGTAGGCACATAAATAATTGTTTCTGGGCAGCAGATCGTGCGCTCTAAAAAGTGATCTGCTGACCAGAAAGAATGATTCTTATGATTGGTGGGGAGGGGGCCATTCTGTTTTATCTTGTGACTGTGGGACAGTATTACACACGTGTATTTTTCTCATAATTCTCATATATTTTTCGGCTACTTTCACACTCGCTTTTGGTGCAGATCCGTCACGAATCTGCACAGACGGATACGTTCAGATAATACAATCGTCTGCATCTGTTCAGAATGGATCTGTTTGTATTATCTTTAACATAGCCAAGACGGATCCGTCTTGAACACCACTGGAAGTCAATGAAGGACGGATCTGTTTTCTATTGTGCCAGATTGTGTCATAGAAAACTGATCCATCCCCATTGACTAACATTGTGTGTCAGAACGAATCCATTTGGCTCAGTTTCATCAGCATCAGTTTCCAGAGCGGAATGGTGACTGAACGGAGGCAAACTGATGCATTCTGAGCGGATCCTTTTCCATTCAGAATGCATTAGGGCAAAACTGATCCGTTTTGGACCGCTTGTGAGAGCCCATGACGGATCTCAGAAATGGAAAGCCAAAACACCAGTGTGAAAGTAGTCTTAGGGTCCATTCACACGTCCGTAAATGTTCTGCCGATCCGCAAATTGCGGGTCCGCAAAACACAGACACTGGCAATGTGCATTCCGCAATTTGCGGACCGCACATCGCCAGCACTATAATAGAAAATGCTGATGCAAAGGGAGGAGAGAAAGGTGGTTGGGCGGCACTGCTTGCACTGATAATGCCGTAATAAACCAAACCGTAATGCAGTTCAAAAAATACTTCTTAATGTGGTGCTCAGCAAGGAGGATACTGTAAGCAGGAGGTTGCAACATGAGGAGAAGACAGAAATAAAGTTGCGGCACTCACCGAAGTATGTAGCAAATTCTTTATTGAAGCTTCCTCAAGGGGTAGCTGGAGGATCCAGGGGCGGACACAAAGTTGTGAGCGGCGACGGCCGTTTCGCACGCGAGACCGCGCTTCCTCAGGCCACTAATTGCGTCATTGCGCATACGTGCGCTTTATGCAGGTGGATAGGGGGACGGCCGACGCCGTCAGCAACTATCTCACTCCCACGGACATGACGTAGTTAAAATACATGCAACCAACAGGTAAGGTTGTAATACAAGCATACTGGAACAAAGACAAAATAAACATGAAAACCATGTAAGGAGAAAGCGGACATTAAAGGGTATACAAAAAGCGGCAGCACCACATATATATATTAAGGTTATGATGGTGAAATTACTTTCATAGATAAATAGACCAATGTGGGGAAGGGGGAGATCCGCTTCTGCATAGGACATATGTACCACAATAGGCTAATCCATATCGAGCGCATGTGGCTCACAGGAATACCGACATATCATTTCTGTCATTCATTCCCACCGCATGCATGGCCTCCGTTCGCATGATCCACCTTGCCTCCCTCTGCAGGAGCAGACGGTGTCAGTCACCACCCCGGGGGATGGGGCGGACATGCTCTACGCCTGCAAAGGAGAGGCAACGCGGATACGCGTCGTGGGCCATGCGAATGTGTTCAATGAGGCGTGGACTGCCTCTACCTGATCGAATGGAGCCAATATGTTCGCGAATGCGCTCGAATAGAGGGCGAATAGTCTTTCCTATGTAGAAGCGCTTACAAGGACAGAAAACTACATATACTACATAGGGCATACGGCAATTAATAAAGTCCCGTACTGTATGTTGTACCCCACCTATTTGTAGGTGTTTTGTGCAGACATTAAGTGCGCAAAAAGAACAATGGCCACATCTAAAATTGCCCCATTGTTACCTGCAACCAACAGGACTATGTGCACACCACTAGCACGAAAAGCCTGGAAACAAAAATATTCCAACTGGCTGATAAAGAAGTCCGATTATTTTGGACTATTGAGTCGTTGAAATCCTATAAGGAAAGCGGACGAGTCCCTAGAGGCTTACGCCTTTTCAAAGAGATTGTACAATACGAGGATGATCCCCTATTCACGGGGGAATGGAAAGCAGCGCACCAGAGATTCTCTCTGGAAATCATGGAACTCGTACTAACACGTGACCAGCAGGAATACACTATAGTCACAGAGGAATTGACCAAAGCGAGGGAGGAGCTTCAAAAGCAACTCATGGAGTCGCAATTCCATGGATTTGAGAAAAGGCTTAACAAGAAACTACTAGCTACACAGGCGGACATTAAGGATCGCAAGAGGGACAAATTTATCAGAGACAAAAACGATTACGAGTTAGACCGTGTCTTCGATTGGGGTAAGAAGCGGAACCGCCCTAAACGCGCCCCACGGAGAGGACGCCATAATTTCTGGGCGACCGATTCCGAATCAAGCGCATCTGAGGGAAATGGAGCCAATTCAGCTGAAGAAACAACAACCCCTTTAGAAAAGGCACGAGAAGGGGGCGTGGCAGACGCAGAAGAAAAAGCAAGAGTGACCAGGAAATCGACAAGAAGGAGACGTCAGGTCTCCTGGCGACAGTAGTTTCTGATGAACTCTGCACGCACGCACCCACTGAAGATGTGGTTGTCAATCTCACGGGCTCTGAACTGCCCCCGGGCTGTATCGCACTCCTCAACCGAGGGCTGGGATACAGCCTACCTGGACAGTTCAACCTAGTTGATTTTGAGATCGATCTGTTTTTGTCTATCCGTAAACTATATCTTAAGAGATTATTCTCTGAGACCACTTCTCAGGTCCTCGACCCCCTACAGGGGGAGGTCCCTGCCACCATGTCTCTCACTGATTTTCACCTGTTTGGCAAATTCAGTGATGAGGAAATATACTGCATCCACTTCCTTTCCAGCACTGAACCTGATGAATCCATAGATGCAATACAGCAATTCAGCAGATATACAGGAGGCATCGGGTCCACCTTCCTTCCTCCCATGCCGACCGGCTCACCAATTGACCTTTTCCACAAGCAAGTTCTGAAAGAAATACGTGCGCTGGTGTATCCTGCAGCACCTTCCAACCTCACGGTGGAAGAATCTCACGCTCTCTTGTGGTTAAGGAAGCAAAAGAATATGGTCATTAAGCCGGCCGACAAGGGAGGGAACGTGGTCCTGATGCCTAGGGAGTATTATACGGAGGAGGCTCATAGACAGCTAGGAGATAGTACAGTGTATACTAAGTTAAGGGGAAACCCCATACCTGAAATATCCTCCAAGCTTTGTCGGTTCATTGACCAACATATTTATAATGGGTTCTTACCTAGAACCATGAGGGATAAACTTATCCCAGCCTTCCCGAAAATCCCTACTTGGTACTTCGTACCAAAGATCCATAAATCCCTGACTCGACCACCGGGACGCCCTATCGTGGCAGGCATCGGTTCAGTGCTGGAACCCCTATCGGGCTACATTGATTGGCTCCTCAGACCATTACTGGGGAGCACTCCGACATACCTTAAGGATGCGGGAGACTTCCTCCGGGCACTCCGAAGCCTGGAGTGGCGGGAGGAATTCAGTCTCGTATCCTTGGATGTCGAGAGCCTATATACCCGAATCCCCCATGATCTCGGATTACAGGCTATTAATACTGTCTTAAGTCGAAGCAATAAGAGTGCGGTTTTCATTGACTTCGTCCACAAGGCGTTAGACCTTGTTCTTGGGAACAATGTCTTCCAATTTGACGGACAGTGGTACCGCCAGGTACTAGGTACGGCTATGGGCACGCCTGTCTCGTGCACATTTGCCAACCTGTACCTGGCGGTATTTGAGGAGACCTATATTTTCGCAATGGATAACCCCTATGTAAGCCACATTAACCTACTCTTAAGATATGTGGACGACATTTTTCTGGTCTGGTCGGGGAGCGAGGGGTCGTGTCGTGCATTTGTTGACTATTTGAACGCACGTAACCGTATGAATATGAAGTTCACCATCAACTTTGGTGAAGTTCTGGATTTTCTAGACGTACATGTTATGGTGAAAGATGGGGTGGTACACACCAGCGGCTATCGTAAGCCGACGGCGACCAACTCGCTCCTCCACCAGACCAGTTTCCACCCACCTTCAGTCAAACGCGCAGTCCCATATGGGCAGTTCGTCCGACTGCGCAGGATCAACGATACAGATGAAGGTTTCCATCGTCAGGCTGGAGAACTTAGGGCTAGGCTCATTAATAGGGGTTATCCGTTGCGAGAGGTCTCGGCAGCTTTCCAAAAAGCATCCCTACTTGACCGCAATGCTTTGCTTATTGAACGGAGCAATAGCGCCAAACCTTCACGCTTCGCTTTTTCTTTTCAGTACAGCCCGGTTGCTGAAACGGTTCGGCAGGTTATCAATCGCAATTGGGACCTACTCAAGGGAGACCCCACTCTTAGTAGCTTCACTGATAATAGACCACTGGTCACATTTAAAAGATGCCCAACAATTAAAGACAAACTAGTTAGGAGTGTATTCTCCTCACCTAGAGATGAGAGTTGGTTGAGGAAACCCGTGGGCAATTTTAGATGTGGCCATTGTTCTTTTTGCGCACTTAATGTCTGCACAAAACACCTACAAATAGGTGGGGTACAACATACAGTACGGGACTTTATTAATTGCCGTACGCCCTATGTAGTATATGTAGTTTTCTGTCCTTGTAAGCGCTTCTACATAGGAAAGACTATTTGCCCTCTATTCGAGCGCATTCGCGAACATATTGGCTCCATTCGATCAGGTAGAGGCAGTCCACGCCTCATTGAACACATTCGCATGGCCCACGACGCGTATCCGCGTTGCCTCTCCTTTGCAGGCGTAGAGCATGTCTGCCCCATCCCCCGGGGTGGTGACCGACACCGCCTGCTCCTGCAGAGGGAGGCAAGGTGGATCATGCGAACGGAGGCCATGCATGCGGTGGGAATGAATGACAGAAATGATATGTTGGTATTCCTGTGAGCCACATGCGCTCGATATGGATTAGCCTATTGTGGTACATATGTCCTATGCAGAAGCGGATCTCCCCCTTCCCCACATTGGTCTATTTATCTATGAAAGTAATTTCACCATCATAACCTTAATATATATATGTGGTGCTGCCGCTTTTTGTATACCCTTTAATGTCCGCTTTCTCCTTACATGGTTTTCATGTTTATTTTGTCTTTGTTCCAGTATGCTTGTATTACAACCTTACCTGTTGGTTGCATGTATTTTAACTACGTCATGTCCGTGGGAGTGAGATAGTTGCTGACGGCGTCGGCCGTCCCCCTATCCACCTGCATAAAGCGCACGTATGCGCAATGACGCAATTAGTGGCCTGAGGAAGCGCGGTCTCGCGCGCGAAACGGCCGTCGCCGCTCGCAACTTTGTGTCCGCCCCTGGATCCTCCAGCTACCCCTTGAGGAAGCTTCAATAAAGAATTTGCTACATACTTCGGTGAGTGCCGCAACTTTATTTCTGTCTTCTCCTCATACTATAATAGAAAATGCCTAATCTTGTCAATTCAATTGCGGACATGAATAGGACATGTTCTATTTTTTTGCAGAAACGGAAGCACGGATGCGGAAGTGCGGATCCGCAAATGCGGATGCGGACAGTACATTCCGGCCCCATTGAAAATGAATGGGTTTGCAGCTGTTCCGCAAAATTGCAGAACGGATGCGGACGTGTGAATGGACCCTAAAAGCCAAACAAGCTGCCAGAAGAGACAAGAGACAGGTCTGTGGGGCATGTCCCTGTGCAAGGTCCTCAGTATTAGCATCTCTAATTAGTGATTACATCTCATTATGACTAATGGTCTGTTAGGCACAGGTCACATAATGGCAGCATTACTGAGCAATGCAAACACACTGCTACCTCAGGGGTGTGCACATACCTGAAGGTTACACATGAGACATACTTCAGAGCATGAATGGGAAAGTATCGTCTTCATGAATACAGCTTCTCATATATGCCAAGTCCCCTCAATCGGAGCAGCTCTCTAGTATTTGGCTACTTTGGTGATGATATAAAAAACTGCAGCAGTGGAATAAATGTTCCCAAAAGAGTCATCCACTTCTGCTTAATACATACGTAGAGAGATTAATGGGTGGATAGATAGATGTGGGAATGAGGTAAATCCAAATCTATCAGAAATACAGACACACACATAAACATATTGGGGACATTTACTAAGCATGTTGCGCCAGGATTATGGCGTAAATTGCAGCAAAAAGAATGGTGTTTCGATTTCCATAAAATATAATAACTGTTTTCTCCAGAATTTTCACCATAAAGAATGCATCATGCCAGAAATGAGTTATAAATGTCAAAGGGGGCGGGGCTATCAAATTTGCGCATATTACGCCTTATTTATCATCCTCTTATGAGCAGAAACGGCTCAAATTGTTGCAGACAATTAAGAGGTGGTGGTTTGTGAAAAAAGTCGCATTTATGGCAGAAAGATTCGACTTCATTCAACTTTTGTGAAAAGAAAACCAACTTGTCGTGGGAATAAGTGACAGGCAGTAAAGCAGGATGCGTTTATCTAATATAAATGAGCCAAACAACAGGGTTCTGTCAGTAAATTGACATTCATCCAAAACATCCCGAGTCTGAGACAAAAGTCACAATTTACCATGGAAATATCACAAATATGCTTCAAAAGTTGCAAGTGCGGCCTGGCAGAGTTGACTGAAATGGCGCATTTTGTTTTTCTTTTAAAAAGTAGCATTTTTGTGCTGTTGGTGTTAAAATGCCGCAAATTAAGAGAAATGGGCGGAAAACAGGTTTATATTTTAAAAAGTCACATTTTAAAAGTAGCGTGCTCCTTTTGATACTTGAGGTGAAACAAAATCACCTCTTTTGATTTGTAATGTTAGTATTTTTTGGTGCAATTTATACCATTATTGATAAATGTCCCCCATGTATTCTAGAACAGTATCATCTACAGATGGATGCACACGATAAGCTGTGGCGTCCTGGCGATTCCTGCTGCATAGTAACAATAGAGGACTGGGATGTGTATTGCACAGTCTGTCACCTTGTGTATTGTCCCTGTTAGCATAGGAGCAGGTAGCAGGGCACATGTGTCTGACACCTTCACTGCCAGGGCCGCAGACAGACACACCTCACATTTACATGTCTTCAGCTCAGGGGGTCGTATATAAAAGCTGTGATGGCCACTCTGTGTCAGATCAAGCCACACATCTGTCAGAAGGACATCTGCAGAGGACATGACAGAGCTGGGGAGCAAAATGAGAGGTACAGTACGTGACAGATTTCTCCAGGGGCCGGCAGCCAGCTCAGGCATCCGCCTGCTGATATATGACGGGCCTTCACCTTATAAATGTAGATATGTAGAGTAACACAATGACTGGAATTGGCTGGATGGATAAAACAACTGATTTGTGTAAGGCTACTTTCACACTAGCGTTTTTGTTTTCCGGTATTGAGTTCCGTCACAGGGGCTCAATACCGGAAAAGAACTAATGCATTCTGAATGGAGAGTAATCTGTTCAGGATGCATCAGTTCATCCCCTTTTACGTTTTATCTCCGGCCAAAACTACTGAACACTTGCCGGAATGCCGGATCCGGCATTAATTTACATTGAAGTGTACTAGTGCCGGATCCGGCATTCAGTGTTCCGGCAAAACGGATTTGGCTTTTCGGTCTGCACATGCGTAGACCTTTTAAAATGCAAAAAAAAAAATTATACTGGATCTGTTTTTCCGGATGACACCGGAGAGACGGATCCGGTATTGCAATGCATTTGCAATGCATTTGACAATTGCCATCAGTTTGCGTCCATAACTGCCTGCTGGAATCCTCTGCCGCAAGTGTAAAAGTACCCTAAGAACAAATGCGCCATTGTTTTATATGATATTTCTGCTCAGCGTGCGACTCCTATTTAATACTATCTCCCCTCTGTAATTTCACAGCTCACTTACAAACATAGACTGGGTTCTGTTCACCACCTTTTAATGATATCTGTATCTGAGAAAGCAAGGTGATCACCAATGTTGACACGATTATGGTCCATTCACACGTCCGCAAAATGGGTCTGCATCTGTTCCACAATTTTGGGTCTGAACAGGTGCAGACCCATTCATTTTCAATGGGGCCAGAATGTGCTGTCCGCATTTGTAGATCCACACTTCTGCATCCGTTCTTCCGTTTCTGCCAAAAAAAAGACTATGTCCTATTCTTGTCCGCAATTGCTAATGCTTTTTACAATATTTTTTGTGGTTAAAACACTATGTTAGCTGAAGGTTTATAGGAAATAGAGCAGATGCAAAAAAAAACTAAAAACCTTTTTTTACTATTGGAGTTTTTCTTAATTAGGGTTTTTTTTTTTTGTCTTTCTGGCTTCTTTTCAAAAATGCCAGTGGTTAGACAAACTGGGACTCATTTATCAAGTCTTCATATCCCCTGTGCCGCTGGTGGATGTGCTGTATTTATAATGAGGCCCATCCTCCTACGGCACGTGGAATCTACACCAGCTTGGAGCTGCTGTGGATTCCATTTATTATGGAAATGATAATGATAAATGTGCTTGCATCCCTCCCCCACCACTCCCCCATCCGGAAAGCACTGGGATGACGTGGAAGTATCATTTGCATCTAAATTTAGGTGCAATGTCGTTTAAAAGTCTTAATTTGTTACCTCTTTTGTGTTGGATTCTGTCACAGAGGGTACATCAAAGACCCAGACTGTGTGCAAAAAAATGCTAGAAAAATCACAAAAATGGTTGTGCTTATTCTGCTGCTTTTTTATGGGTAAAAAAATATGAGAGCCAAATTAATGTTTGTGGGACCCTTATAGCGCAGGAAAAGGGTGTTTTTACAACCATCATTTTTATAGTATTTGATATTTCACTATTGTCCAACATGTAACATCTGGCTGCAGAATAAAAAAAATGCTATGAAAAATCCAGCAAATTGTAGCTAAAGAATGCTGTGTTTTTGCAACAAATCTGCGGTCCCCGCTCTGAAGCGCTTCGCTTAACAGTGCCCGGCGCATGCGCCGGATCTTGTGAAGTCCGGTACAGTAAGCGCCGCCCAGCTCATCAATATTCACTTCGCTGGGCGGCGCTTACTGTCCCCGACTTCACAAGATCCGGATCATGCGCAGGGCACTGTTCAGCGCAGCGCTTCAGAGCGGGGACCGCAGAAGCCGCCCAGCAAACTGAATATTCATAAGCTGGGCGGCGCTTCAAAGCGGCAGTTGGGGGAGGCTGGCTGGGCGCAAGAGAGGTGAAACGCCGCCCCTTGGGCAGATTGAAGACCGTTGGAGCAGGTTATAAAACTTAAGTTTACTGTATGTATAATGTGGACAGGGGGGACACTTATATGATTGTAATACCCATTATAAGACCTGTAGTGCCATATATATACCTCAATATGCTTATTGGCCCTGTCAGTGTCCCTTTAAGCTTATATTACACTGGCAGATAAAGCTCATTCTCATTGGGTAGTTGGAATCTTTTGGCAGGTTCAAAAATTGTTTGCCGGTGGCAGACTGCGCTGTGTAATCACGATCTGCTGCCGGCAAACAGTAATCAGTATGGGGACAAGCGATGGCACTAGCAATAGCTCCTCCCCCTACTGAGGAGGAGATTGTTGCATGTAATAGCAGTGGTCTCCTCCGCCAGTGAGCAGGCGATTGCCAGGAAGGAACGCTTCCTTACTGTGAAGTCTTCTTGTAAGCTCTGTTAACATTAGAATGAGTTCACATCTACACTGGAGGCTCTGTTAGGGGCCTCCATCACAGATTCACCGCGACAGAAATCCAGTGGACCATGTTATAATCAATGGAGTTGGTTGGGCACTGTTGGTGTCCATCATGTGATAGATATGGCACTGCTGTCATTCTTCGTTCCTATAAAAGAGCAAAACTGTGGAAATGGTTAGCTTAGATACGAACCTATCCTTAAGTGCTCATACATCTATAAAGTTATCTGCAGTGGGAGAACAAAAGGATCAGGTATTGAAATTAAGAGTCAGGAGCCCCGATACAAGCTAGACTGTCAGTCAATGATTCTGTGATGTATAGGAGGGCTTTTATGGTGTCATTTATAATGGAGCCATTCATTTTATTGCCAGATCTATGCTATTAAAAGATATAGCTGCAGTCCAATGAAATACACTGAGTTGTATGCAACCTTTTGGAATGCAGCTGTCAACGAAATTACAAAAGGTCTCTGTAGGTTTAGGATACTTTCACACTTGCATCAGAGGATTCTGGCAGGCAGTTCAGTCTCTGGAACTCCCTGCCGGATCCGTCAAAACGCATGCAAACTGATGGCATTTGTCAGACGGATAAGGATCCTGATCCATATGACAAATGCATTGAAATGACGGATCCGTCTCTCCGGTGTCATCCAGAAAAACTGATCCGGCATTTAATTTTTTTCACATTTTTTGCGGTCTGAGCATGCGCAGGAGGGGCCGGATCCGGCATTAATACATGCTGCGGTATTATCTCCGTGCTGAACAGTCAAAAAGACTGAACTGAAGACTGAACTGATTGCTCTCCATTCAGAATCCATTAGGATAAAACTGATCAGTTCTTTTCCGGTATTGAGTCCCTAGGACGGAGCTCAATGCCGGAAAATAATAACGCTAGTGTGAAAGTACCCTTAGGCTAATGGGTTATGTGAAGGTTATGGTATTTTTGATGACAAAAATGAGGATGAAAACTTGATGGAAATCCCAACAGAACCCCCCAGTCTGAGCAGAACCAAAGTCATTTGCGATTCAGGGTTGCATTTGCTAATAGTGTATTTTCTTTCCTGCAGATGGGCAAAACATTACAGGCTCCAGTCCCATAGGTGGGAAGGTTAGGAGAAGGCGAACTGTGTATAGTCGAACACATCTGGATCTGCTGCTTAAAACATTTGAAACAAACCCTTATCCAGGCATCTCAGTGAGGGAAAAACTGTCCCAAATCACAGGAGTACATGAATCCAGAATCCAGGTAAACAGCATAACATTGAATGATGTTACTTAATGTTGTGTTAGTATCATGACCATCCGATGCACTTATTCTGAACCATTTTGTACATACAGTATCTCACAAAACTTAGTACACCCCTCACATTTTTGTAAATATTTTATTATATCTTTTCATGGTACTTCACTGAAGATATGACACTTTGATACAATGTAGTCAGTGTAGAACTTGTATAACTGTAAATTTGGTGTGCCCTCAAAAAAACTCATAGCCATTAATATCTAAACTGCTGGCAACATAAGAGAGTACGCCCCTAAGTGAAAATGACCAAATTGTGCCCAAAGCGTCAGTATTTTTTGTGGCCACCATTATTTTCCAGCACTGCCTTAGCTCTCTTGGGCAAGGAGTTTACTAGAGCTGCACAGGTTGCCACTGAAATCCTCTTCCACTACTCCATGATGACATCACGTAGCTGGTGGATGTTTTGAGACTTTGCAATCCTCCACTTTCTGTTTGAGGATGCCCCACAGATGCTCAAAAAGTTTTAGGCCTGGAGACGTTTTTTGCCAGTCTAGCACCTTTACCCTCAGTTTCTTTAGCAAGGCAGTGGTCGTCTTGGAGGTGTGTTTGGGGTCCTTATTATGTTGAAATACTTCCCTGCGGCCCAATTTCCAAAAGGAGGGGGATCATGCTCTGCTTCAGTATGTCACAGTAGATGTTGGATGTTCATGGTTCCCTCAATGCAGCCCCAAACCATGACACTCCCACCACCATGCTTGACTGTAGACCAGACACACTTGTCTTTGTACTCCTCACCTGGCTGCCGCCACACACGCCTTGTACCACCTGAACCAAATAAGTTAATCTTGGTCTCATCAGACCACAGGACATGGTTCCAGTAATCCATGTCTTTAGTCTGCTTGTCTTCGTCAAACTATTTGCGTCTTTCTTGTGTATCATTTTTAGAAGAGGCTTCCTTCTCAGACCAATTTAATTCATCGTTGCGGTGTATGGTCTGAGCACTGACAGGCCAACCCCCAACCCTTTAACCTCTGCAGCAATGCTGGCAGCACTTATATGGATATGATGCTGAGCACTTCTTTGGTCGACCATGGCGAGGCCTGTTTTTAGTGGAACCTGTCTTTGTCACAGTTTATAGTCTTGGTCACAGTGCTGCAGTTCAGTTTCAGGGTGTTGGCAATGTTCTTATAGCCTAGGCCATTTTTATGTAGAGAAACTATTCTTTTTTTCTGATCCTCAGAGTTCTTTGCCATGAGGTGCCATGTTGGACTTCTAGTGAGCAGTATTTAACACACCTGCTCCCCATTCACACCTGAGACCTTATAACACTAATGAGTCACATGACCGGGGAGGGAAAATGGCTAAATAGGCGCAATTTGACCATTTTCACTTAGGGGTGTACTCACTTTTGTTGCCAGCAGTTTAGACATTAATGGCTGTGTGTTGACTTATTTTGAGGGCACAACAAATTTACACTGTTACTTTATACAGTATATATCAATATATAAAGTGTCATATCTTTAGGGTTGTCCATTGGAAAGATATAATAAAATATTTACAAAATTGTGAGGGGTGTACTCACTTTTGTGCAATACTTTTAAATGTGCATAGTTGTAATGTAGTCTGTATACATGTATGGTAGATATGCCTTCAGCTGTCAGGGTAAGCTGGGGGTTGTAATTCTGCAACAATTGTAAAACCAGAGAGGACCAGAGTAGGTTCCTGAACAAGAGACTGGCGCATTATTTGTGTGGTGTACCATTGTTAAAGGGATTCTCAAACATTTATTAAGTGACGGCCTGTCCTCAGGATAGGCTATTACTAGATGAATGGCGGGGCCCTGCTGATCAGCTGTTCACCGGAACTACAGTGCATTGTCAACATTTTATTGGACAGCGCTAATGTGTGCAGTGCTGCTCTCTCTTTGAAGTGAATAGGAGCACTGCTGCAATATTGATGGTGCTCTGTAGCTCCAGCGATGGACCTACACAGAACAGCTGATCAGTGGGGGTGCAGGGTGTCGGACCCCTGATGTTCAGTTAGTGATAGCCTGTGCTGAGGATAGACCATCACTTAAAAAAGGCTGGACAACCCCTTTAATAGTCTACCTATGTCACAAACAGCTTTTTGACTTTAGCTGTATTGTCTGTTTATCATAAGTAATCTGAACACTGCATGTGCTCTGTGGTGTTGGTGATACTGGGGATGGATGCCAGCCCATTTTACTAGAGATATTTAATGTTTTTTTTTTTTATATATATATTTTTAGGTCTGGTTTCAGAATAGAAGAGCGAGAAAGAACAACAAGACATTCCCTCAAGAAGGGGAGAATCTGTCTCCAAAAGAGAAATGGCCTCAGTTTAATCCAGTAGCTCCTGTACTTAACAAGTCACCATGGTCTGAAAAAGAATTCGGCAGAACGGAATTCCATGAAATACATAGACATATCTACAAGCACTGTGTGGGGCCAATGCATCCACTCAGCCACGTACATACAAACAGTTTTGCTGTCCCCCAGCAATTTAATTATAACTTTCCTTGCCAGGCAACAAATGGCAACAAATCTGGTCAGATGACGCCGATGGACAGCACCGCACAACAGTATCACACATATGCGCAGGCAGTTTCCAACAGTCACCTGTCTCATGGCAGTGTCACCACGGAAAGCAATAATTTGGAATACACATTATCCTTGGTGAAGACACCTGAGCCTGTTCATGGTGCCTCTCAAGAATCCTCTTTGCAAGACATCCTGGAAGAATTTCAGCCATGCTGGGCAGAAGTAGCCAATAATTTCAGCGACATTCCTGATGATCTGTTGTCTTTATTTTAATATTACACTAAAATGCTCTTGTGGCGAATATTCTGTATTATATTTGTTATTGTAGAATGAAATAATCCCACTGTGCTGCAATATATTGGGGTCTAAACCCTGGAAGATGTGCTCCCATCAGTGGGGCACCTACCAGTATATGGCTGCTAAGACATGGCAGCTCAATTGTACTGAAGCTATGTCAAATATTTTTCAGGAGTAGATTTCTAGTAATATTACCCCCTTTTTTTGGCTTTCCCCCAAATCCCTATGACAAGCACACTTTCTAATTGTATAATTACGGTAACAAGTCTCACATTAAACCTTTCTGTTCTGGAACAATCATTACACAATTGTGATTGTTTTTGAGTACCGGTACATTATAAAGCACTTATGAGGTTTAGATTATAAGGATTAGAACATACGGTACACAATTCATGGAAAACACATAGAGACCATTCACTAAGTCTTCCCGTCAGGGTCCATAGTGCATGTTCTGTGCATATTTACAGCAGTGAAAAAAATAAATGTATTTTCTCTAATGTCTTGACTTTGTCAAATGATGTACTAGAGCTCACTTCATTACAGGGGATTACGTGAAAAACTGTCAATTAGGTACAATAATGTTGCCAATTAATTATGGTTTGTTTTTTAAATCTCTTTATTTAGCGTATCACAGATACAATTGATAAAAACAAGACAATATCTACCGTTAACACTTTTAACCCCTTTTTATTCACCCCCCGCCCACAAACAAAAATAAATAATAAAAAAAAGTCCTTCCCCCTCCTCCTCGCATTTCCCCGTCCTCTTCCAATCCTCGACTCCATACCCCCCCATCTCCTACACCGTCCATCCTGCCCAAAGGTCAAGGAATTGCGTCTGGGTTTTTTTTTCTAATATTTTTCACATTGAATTTTTGACCAGTCTCACCCATCTTTCTATCGTAGGGACCCTCTTATCTATCCAGTTGAAAAACTATACATATTCTAGCTTGAAAAAAAAACTTGACAACTACCTCCTTCTTAGGTGCCGCCATCCTTTCTCCCACCTTTCCAAGAATCATCGCCTCAATGGTTATCTGATGGATTTCGCGAATTTGGGTTAAAACCTCTTGCCAAAACTTTTGAATACGGAGACAACCCCATAAGATATGTATATCATTCACCCCAAACTTTGTTCTTATAAAATTTCATCGGTTTTTCCGGTGTGTAGTATAACCTATGTATCACAAAGAACTGTATAAATCTGTGGGAGGGGTTTAAAGAGGTTATTCTAGCAGCCTTATATATATATCCCCCAATCATCTTCCTGAAGCTGGAGCCCAACACCTTCCCATTGTTTCCCGAAAGAATAGGAGCTTTCCCCTTTTCCTTTTGAAGGAACAGCATATTATAAATTTGTGATATCTTCTTCTTCTCCCCCTTTATAAACAGAAATATGTTTCAGGGCTTCAGGCATTTTATCTATGGCAAGTTACCTTTTATATGTAGTAGAAAAAAATCCTTATCCTGATACCCGTATGTTTCTTTTAAAACTTGGAATTCTATTACCTGATTATTGAGAAGGATCTGGCCAAGCCTATATTTCCCTTGTCTCGTCCATGGAAAGTATGCCATGTTTGCAAACTCCTGCAGGTGAGTATTCCTCCAGATCAAACTTTCTTCACTTATTTCGGTTATCACCCACATTTCTCTAATATGACTCCATATACTACACACAAATTCTGTGGTTACCGTGCTAACTAGCCCCCCTGGCCTATGGATACCAGCCTCTAGAATCTGACAGATCTAAAATTTTAGCAGATTATTGTCCAAACTGCCCACTAGAAATTTATAAAGCCTGGATTCCCTCCAGTTTAAAATATTCTTGAACTGTCCAGCTAGAAAATGCATTTTTATGTCCGAAACCGAAAGGCCACCTTCTTTTTCTAACCGTTGCAGGTTAGAAAGTTTCATTCTAGGTTTTCTCCCTTTCCATATCAATTTTTGCAACAGACTCTCCACAACTCGGAAAACCCCCTTCGGTATATTAATAGGTGAGTTCCAATATAATTAATTATAGGGAGTAAACACATCTTAAAGGGAACCTGTCCCCGGGATTTTGGGTATAGAGCTGAGGACATGGGTTGCTAGATGGCCGCTAGCACATCCGCAATATCCATTCCCTATAGCTCTGTGTGCTTTTATTGTGTAAAAAAAACGTTTTGATACATATGCAAATTAACCTGAGATGAGTCCTGTCCCTGACTCATCTCAGGGACAGGACTTCTCAGGTTAATTTGCATATGTATCAAATCATTTTGTTTACACAATAAAAGCACACAAAGCTATGGGGAATGGATAGTACGGATGTGCTAGCGGCCATCTAGCAACCCATGTCCTCAGTTCTATACACAAAATCCCGGTGACAGGTTCCCTTTAACCAAGGCAAGCCTTCCAGCCACGGAGAGGGGGAGTCTGTTCCAAATCCTGATTTTATCATTTACCCGAGAGAGAAGAGGTTTTATATTTAGCTTATTGAAGTCCCTGGGATCATTTGTTAATTTAATACCCAAGTACTTTATCCCTTGCCCTTCTTTTATAATCTCCAATTACCTTGGGGTAAAATCCCCCAAAGGATCAATAGGGAGACTTGCGGATTTTTCCCAGTTTATCTTCAAATCAGCCATCCTACCATACCTCTCAAACACCTCCAATATATATTTCAAGGAGTCATGTGCACCTACAAACAACCTCATGTCGTCCGCGTACAACAACATTTTCTCTTCATGGTTCCCGAATTTGTACCCAACTATGTTCTTATCCTGACGTATCTATTCAGCTAAGAGCACAGTGGCAATGGCAATAAGAAGGGGAGACAGGGGACATCCCTGTCTCACCCCTCTTTGAACATCAAAGGGTTCGGAGATCTCTCCATTTACTATTACTCTGGCTTTAAGCCCTGTGTACAACAATTTTATCCATAAAATATATCTTGCACCGAAACCCATCTTTTTAGGGTTGCCCACATAAAAGGCCATTCCATTGTATCAAAGGCCTTGGGCGCATCTATCATAACCATTAGTCTCTGACCCCAATTATCTGACCTAATCTGCATATTTAAAAAGCATCTTCTAATATTTATTGAAGTTGATTTTCCGGCCATAAATACAGTTTGGTCATCATGTATTATAAATGTTACCACCCCCTTTGTCTATTAGTCAATACCTTAGTCAGTAGTTTATTATCTGTATTGATTAAAGAGATGTGGCGGTACGAGTCGATTAGTTGGGGATCCTGATCTGGTTTTAATATTAATGTAATTTAGGCTTTCAAGTGAAGCTGTCCACATTTCTATCATTTCTGGTATCAATATATCCCTATATTTGTCATAAACCTCAAATGGAATACCGTCTAGACCGGGGGACCTATTTTTTTGTGTCAAGTTGAGTATTCATTGTACCTCTTCCACCGTAATGTCCTTTTCAAGAGTAGCCCTCTGCTCATTTGTAAGCACTTTGACCTCTAAACTCTCCAGGAAGTTCTCTATACCTCGAATTTCTTTGTGTGCTCTAGTTTTATATACTTCATGGAAGTATGATCTTATTAATGTTATCTTCTCGGACAGCGTTTCAACCCGTTTGCCTTTCCCATTTACCAAGTGAGGAATATAATTACTTGTCCTTTGTGCTCTAACTATCTAGGCAAGTCATTTTCCCGAAGTATGAGCCTGAACATATTGTTCTCTCACGTAGTAAATTCTTTGTTGTTCCTTCAAGAAGTATTGTTCATCTTGATCTCTTTTGGGACTCCTCCTATTTCTGCTGGTTCTCCATCATTTTCTGTTTACTTCTATTCCCTGCGGTTAACCTCTCTTACTAACCCATCCATTTCTTTTTCTTTTTTGTGTATGGAAGTATATTTGACAAAGATCCCTCTCATGAAAGCCTTCCCTGCTTCCCAAACTATCTTAGTGTCTGCAGTGGCCTTATTTATCTTATAATATTCCATGATTTCATTCCACAACCTATCACGATTTCCCATCATATCTATCCATCCCAACTTAATTTTAATCCATCCATTTTTAACTAACCCCTCTTCCCTAATATTAACCAACAGTGGGGAGTGGTCAGAGACCCCTCTTTGTGTATATTTAATACTAGTTATATCTTGTAAAAACCCCTCTATTACCCACCGCCATGTTTATTCTTGAAAAAACTGTGTGTCTTAGAGAAGCATGAGAACTTCCTAACATCAGGATATTTGACCTGCCATATATCAACCCAGCCTTGTTTTTCTATAGTTAACTATCAACTTTCCAGGCCTACATCTATCAACGCTATCTTCAATAACCATGTTAAAATCCCCAATTATCATAAGAGACCTATCTTCTTTATCTTGATAATATTCGTATATTTTTATCAGTACATCCAATGTGAACAGAGGGGGGATATAGATACTTGCAATTATCCACAACTTATTTTATTTCACAATCGATTATAACATATCTTCCTTCCTTGTCTATCCGTGTGTCCCTTATTTTCTTTCTTTTATCTCTATGTATTAAGATTGAATCCCCTTAGCATAATTTGAGAACACTGAGTGGAAAGCGAACTGAACCCAAGATTTCTCTAATGTATTAAATTTTTCTTTGATTAAATGGGTTTCCTGAAGACACACTATAGCTGGGAGAGTCTTATATATGGCATCGAAAACAGCAATTCTTTTTATACCATGCTCAGGCCCCTAACATTCCATGAGACCACTTGCATCTATTCGCCTACTTAATATACAGAAGACCGCGGTATATACTATAAAGAAAAGAAACGCGACCAAGCCTGAGGACCTGAGGGAGCATGGGAGGAGGAAGGAGAAAAAAAAAAAACTTTACTGGATCTCTCAACCTGCATACCCCCCCCCCCCCAACAAAATATATATTTAGTGGCTACAAATACAATATAAATCACTTGACATTTTTCTCCACCCACTCTTTGGCTTCTTGTTAAAAAAAACATGACACTCCACCCGAAGTCTGGCAGGGAATTGGACCAAATATTGGACCCCTGTCACTTTTAGATCTTTTTTCACTTCCATGTATCTTTTCCTATCTTGTTGAGTCTCTTTAGCGTAATCTGGGAACATTAGTATCGGGGACCCCTCATAGTCCACACCCCCTTTTTTCCTCACTCTACAGAGTATCTCATTCCTATCTCTCGCTGAGAGCAGTTTAATCATAATTAGTCTCGGTTTTACCCCAGAGTCCACCCTCTTTAGGGGGGAACCTATGGGCCCGTCCCACCATATCCCCCAATTTGGTGACATCCTGTCCCAATTTCGATAACATCTAATTTTGAATAAAGGAGGTGGCATCCTGACCTTCATCCCTCTTCGGGAAACCTATGCATCTGATATTTGTTCTTCTTGATATGTTTTCCATATCTAATAATTTCTTCTGTATCTCCTTATTTTCCTGTATAATTTTTTTCTCTGCCTAACACGGCCTCTCAGAGTTGGTCTTCTGTGTATATTTACAGCAGTGATAAAAATACATGTATTTTCTCTAATGTCTTGACTTTGTCAAATGATGTACTAAAGCTCACTTCATTACAGGGATTAGGTGAAAAACTGTCAATTAGGTACAATAACGTCGCCAATGAATTAAGTTAGCAGCACACTGAGTGAACCAGTCTAGACGGCTTTCTTTTGTTATACTATGTCCTTAGATCTACATAACAATAGGGTAATAAACATCCATGTGCATTGGCACAGTGTGAAATTCTGTTCTGAAGGTATGACAGCTCAGGTGACACCAAGGATCACCAGTAAAAGCAACTTCAGTAATAACCTCCATTTAGGCCAATTTCACATCTGCGTTTTTGCTGTATCTGTCACGGATCAGCAAAAACGCTTCAGTTCTGATAATACAACCGCCTGCATCCGTTATGAATGGATCCAGTTGTAATATCTTTAAAATAGTCAAGACGGATCAGTCATGAACATCATTGAAAGTCAATGGGGGACGGATCCGTTTTCTATTGTGTCAGAGAAAACGGATCCGTCCCCATTGACTTACATTGTGTGTCAGGACGGATCCGTCTTGCTCCGCACCACATCGCGGGCAGAAAAACCCTGCTTGCAGCATTATTCTGTCCACGATGGGGACGCAACCAAATGGAATGGAAAGCATTCTGGAGCATTTAGGCTAGGTCTACACAACAACATTTGTCGCACGACATTTTGTAACACCAATGTCGCGCGACAATTTTTATAATGGTAGTCTGTGGTGTCGCACTGCAACATGCGACATGCTGCGACTGCAACGCGACAGTCGCAAAAAATCCATTCGAGATGGATTTTTCTGCGACTGTCGCGTTGCAGTCGCAGCATGTCGCATGTTGCAGTGCGACACCATAGACTATCATTATAAAAATTGTCGTGCAACAAAATGTCGCGCAACAAGTTGCAGTGTAGTTCTGCCCTATCTGTCGCGCGACAATAATGTTGTCATATAGACCGAGCCTTAGTTTTGTTCAGTTCAGTCTTGTCCCCATTGACAATGAATGGGGACAAAACTGAAGCGTTTTTCCCCCGCTATTCAGATCCTATGACGGATCTCAATAGTGGAAAGGGAAAGCGCAAGTGTGAAAGTAGCTGAAGTCTTAGGCATGTTTCACACTGCCATCAGGCTGTTCTGGCACAAAATGCATGAAATTGGCTGGACAAAAACTGCTGCGTGCAGAGGTGTTTGTCCTGCTGATTCTTGTCATATTTGCCAGATCGCACCTGGATCACCCCAGACCCAATTATAGTTAATGGTGCCAAATGGCATTCCAGTAGCCGGATCCGACAGACCACTCCTAGCCGAAACAGCCTGCTGGATCGGCAAACGCAAATGTGAAACAAGCCAGTGAACATTTCCAGTAGGCTGTTGTAGCAGAGACCAACCTGCCCGAATTCAATGGATCTAGCATTGCCCGATTCAGACGATCACTGCCTGATCCCTATTGACTATAATGGTATCCAACCCCTTTCCAGCATAAATGCCGAGTATTATCAGGACAAAAACCACTGCAGTCGACAGTTGGCTTTTGTGCTGGATCAGGCAGCCCTTACAAAATATGGACTATAACGTATAGAATTTCTTATGACCTTTGGGACATGGAATTTAAACATCCTCTGCCTCCCTGTTGTATTATCATAATTCTCCTACTGGATAAAAATAAGTGATGTGATAAACATTTTCAGGGAATTTCTACTAATACATATATCAAATGTTGCCTTTGTCTGTTAAAGTGAATCCATAATAGGCTCAGCCAATTCTGTTCACTAAAGTCAAGTGTGACTGTTCATGAATAGCTGCATCTCTTCGGCAAACATGGACTATAGGATCCCAGCACTCACATCTGCTTACATACATGTACATATGCTATAAAGGTCTGAATGTAACATAATAGCATAGTTTGTAAACCTGAATAAAGACATCCGTCCATCCAGTTCAGCCTGTTAACCTGCAAAGTTGATCCAGAAGAAGACACAAATAAACTAATGAGGTAGAAGCCAATTTTCCTCATCTTATGGGAAAAAAAATCCTTAAAACGACCCTTATTGGTCAGTTTAACTAGATAATGAAAAAGAGAAAAAACCCTTCATCTTGGCACCTCTGGTGGGGCTGGACGTAGGATAGCATGGACATAAGTGAGGAACCCAGTCATTTCTACATTGGATCATATGTCCACATCGGATATCTAGGCATCAACCAGCCCCACCTTCAGGCGCTACTTGTTCCTTTCCCCCACAGGTTTGGAGAAGTGGAGGGTGAGACAGTTACTGCCTTTTATTAGCTCTTTCTTTACCCTGTGTATGTACCCCCTGGGGGGGAAACGCATCGGGTTAACAGGGTACTTATTGTGTTTTTTTTAGGGTAATCTAGGGTAGGCACGGGGACGGAGGATTCCCACTACAGGGAGTGCAGAATTATTAGGCAAGTTGTATTTTTGAGGATTAATTTTATTATTGAACAACAACCATGTTCTCAATGAACCCAAAAAACTCATTAATATCAAAGCTGAATATTTTTGGAAGTAGTTTTTAGTTTGTTTTTAGTTTTAGCTATTTTAGGGGGATATCTGTGTGTGCAGGTGACTATTACTGTGCATAATTATTAGGCAACTTAACAAAAAACAAATATATACCCATTTCAATTATTTATTTTTACCAGTGAAACTAATATAACATCTCAACATTCACAAATATACATTTCTGATATTCAAAAACAAAACAAAAACAAATCAGTGACCAATATAGCCACCTTTCTTTGCAAGGACACTCAAAAGCCTGCCATCCATGGATTCTGTCAGTGTTTTGATCTGTTCACCATCAACATTGCGTGCAGCAGCAACCACAGCCTCCCAGACACTGTTCAGAGAGGTGTACTGTTTTCCCTCCTTGTAAATCTCACATTTGATGATGGACCACAGGTTCTCAATGGGGTTCAGATCAGGTGAACAAGGAGGCCATGTCATTAGATTTTCTTCTTTTATGCCCCTTCTTACCAGCCACGCTGTGGAGTACTTGGACGCGTGTGATGGAGCATTGTCCTGCATGAAAATCATGTTTTTCTTGAAGGATGCAGACTTCTTCCTGTACCACTGCTTGAAGAAGGTGTCTTCCAGAAACTGGCAGTAGGACTGGGAGTTGAGCTTGACTCCATCCTCAACCCGAAAAGGCCCCACAAGCTCATCTTTGATGATACCAGCCCAAACCAGTACTCCACCTCCACCTTGCTGGCGTCTGAGTCGGACTGGAGCTCTCTGCCCTTTATCAATCCAGCCACGGGCCCATCCATCTGGCCCATCAAGACTCACTCTCATTTCATCAGTCCATAAAACCTTAGAAAAATCAGTCTTGAGATATTTCTTGGCCCAGTCTTGACGTTTCAGCTTGTGTGTCTTGTTCAGTGGTGGTCGTCTTTCAGCCTTTCTTACCTTGGCCATGTCTCTGAGTATTGCACACCTTGTGCTTTTGGGCACTCCAGTGATGTTGCAGCTCTGAAATATGGCCAAACTGGTGGCAAGTGGCATCTTGGCAGCTGCACGCTTGACTTTTCTCAGTTATTTTGTGCCTTGGTTTTTCCACACGCTTCTTGCGACCCTGTTGACTATTTTGAATGAAACGCTTGATTGTTCGATGATCACGCTTCAGAAGCTTTGCAATTTTAAGAGTGCTGCATCCCTCTGCAAGATAGCTCACTATTTTTGACTTTTCTGAGCCTGTCAAGTCCTTCTTTTGACCCATTTTGCCAAAGGAAAGGAAGTTGCCTAATAATTATGCACACCTGATATAGGGTGTTGATGTCATTAGACCACACCCCTTCTCATTACAGAGATTAAATCTTGGAGTAAGACAACATGCATAAAGAGGATGATGTGGTCAAAATACTCATTTGCCTAATAATTCTGCACTCCCTGTATAAGGGGATGCCTCCGGGCTGAGGACTAATTAGGACATTTGTAGGGAAAGTACCTTGCCTCCTAAGGTTGTATCCTCGTATATACCTACTTCTGTACCCATTGTGTATCTGAATGCATTTTTTTTTTCTCTTTTTCATTATCTAGTTAAACTGACCAATAAGGGTCGCTCTTTTTCATTATCTAGTTAAACTTACCAATAAGGGTCGTTTAAAGTATATCCATAAAAGTATATTTTTTAAGGGTTCTATTATTATTTTTTCAGTTAGCTTCTTAAGTTTGTCAGTTATATCTACTTTATCATTGGTGTACCCGTGTTTTCTTTTTTTTCTTTTTTTATTAATCCTTCCAGACTGCAATAAGGGCTCTTTCACACAAGCGGATCCTTTGTGTGGAATCCACTGTGTGAAAGAGAGCCAAGCCTCGTTCCGGACAGCAGAGACACGAAGCATTAAAAGGGGTTGTCCAGGTTTAGAGCTGAACCCGGACATATCCCCATTTTCACCCAGGAAGCCCCTCTGACTTGAGCATCAAAGCAGTTCATCCTCCGATGCTCTCCTTTGCCGTGCGCTAAATCGTGCAGGGCAAAGGCATTTTCTGGAGATACAGTGATGAGCCGGGCTCTCCATAAGGCTGCCAGGCGGAGACTTTTGCCCAGCAGTGAGCCCGGTGATGTCACAGGCACTGATAGGTGGGCTTTAGCGCTACCTTAGCCTGTAAAATGGCTAGGTTAGAGCTAAAGCCCGCCCATCAGAGCCGATGACATCACCAAACACACTGCTGGGTGGAAGCCTCCACCTGGCAGTGAGTTATTGTAAACAAAAGAGCCCTTGCCCTGCACAATCCAGCGCAAGGCAAAGAAGAGCATCGGATCATGAAATGCTCCGATGCTAACATCAGAGGGGCTGCCTGGGTGAAATAATGGGTTGTGAGCTGAACCCGGACAACCCCTTTAACATGATTGATAATACTCCGTGCATCTCTGTGACCTTTTTACTACAAAATCACGGTGACGACTTTATCTCACTTTTGTAGTAAAAAGGTCACAGAGAGGAACAGAGCATTATTAATCATGTTAATGCTCAGTATCTATGCTGTCCGGAATGGGGCTTGGCACTCTTTCACGCAGCGGATTACCCGCACAGCATTCGCTCGTGTGAAATAGCCTTAAGAATAACTCCCGGGATCGACGACCCTTCTCCAGAATTCTAGTAACTTTAACCTGTAATAATATACATCCAGGCCCCTCTTGAACTCGTTTACTAAGTTTACCATCACCACCTCCTCAGGCAGAGAGTTCCATGGTCTCACTGCTCTTACAGTAAAGAATCCCCTGTAAGAGCTGTGTTTCTGACGGGATCGGCATACTGCGCTGGGTTAAATGTCCTGCTCATGCACTCTACTGCCTCCTCTAATTAGTCCTGGCAATCATGTGATTGTCGAGTGTCTCGGTGGCAGAGCACAGCAGAGCTGCAGGGTCTAAGCAGATTCTGATCAGCTCTGCTTTGTTATTTTCCCCTCTAACTGGAGCTGCCTCTTTTGGATGCCTCAATTACAGTGGAGTGCAAAGTACAATCAAAAAGTGTCAATGTCCCCCAGAGGTCTTTCAATTACTTTTTGGAGGACATATTATATGACAAAAGAATATTTAAAAAAAATTAAAAATAAATAGATAAAATTATAAAAAATAATAAACGCAAAAAAGTGTCAGTGTCTTAACGTTTTATGTCACAAAAAACAACAAAAATATAATTATATATCTATATATATATATATATATATATATATATATATATAAATATACACACACACACATATACAGTATATAATGATAAAAAAAAATCTAATACAAATAAAAGAAAAAAAAAACACCCTCGCCCAAGGGTGTACCAAGCCAAGGGTGTACCTAGCCTTTCTGCTGCCCAAGGCAAACCATGAAATGACGCCCCCCTTTTCCCGCACACTAGGGTGGGTGTGCAGGTAAAGTAGAGAACACATAGAAGAGAAAAAAACAAACCTTTTATGGTAACATTATAGAATGATATGTTGTATAAAATCTGCAGTATAATAATTACAGATATAACAACTTTAAACAGATATGTTTTGTTAATAGCATAGCGTGCCAAACATGGGCAAGGCACTATACACTCACTATGCCAGTATTAATTCAATTTTGGATTGTATTGCTTTGGATCAGTGGGACCAAACTTAATAGCATGCAAGCACCCACTTCTACTGAAAACAATGTAGTACTGTCCATTGCATGGATTTCCTATTTTTTTCCCTCCAATTGTAATCTGCCACCTGATCTGGCAAAATTATATCTCCCGACTTTTGAAAATCACAAATAGGGACAATAGCAATGGCTCATGTATCGCACAATGGGAAATTTGTTAATACTAAATAAGCCACAGCTTTAGTTCGCTCAATTCATTTATGCCCCATTCATGCCCAGTCCCCTTAGTGCCCTCACATTGTAATTATTCCCCCTTTGTGCCCCATATACAGTAAGTACTCCCCTTTAGTGCCCCACACAGAAGTTATACCTACAATGTGCCCTCACACAGTAGTTTTGCCCACATTGTGCCCCACACAGGGCCGTCTTTAACAAGGGGCAAAAAGGGGCAGCTGCCCTGGGCCCAGTTGCTCCTGGGGGGCCCAAGGCAGCTGCCTCTTGAGCCCTGCTAGCCACTGCCCCGGGTGTCAGGCTGTCAGCTACACAGGGGGTGCTGCCATGCCATGCCTGTTGGCACTCCAGGCAGTGTACTGTGAGAGCTGTGATTCTCTAGGACCTTAGATGACATCATCACCATGTGACCAGTAACCTAGCAATATTACTGGTCACATGGCTATGAGGTCATCAAGGTCCTTTCTACCAGCAGTGTTGCTGCAGGAGAAGTTTGCCTTAACTGTGGAGCTTTTTTTGTGAAGATTACATCAGCAAAAGATGACAGAGGCTGTTATGCTAATATACTGTAAACTACTGTATAGTTGGGTGCTGTATACTGTGGGGGGCTGTATACTGTATATTGTGGAGTGCTATACTGCTGTACTGTATAGTGTGGGGGGCTGTATACTGTGGGTGCTGTATATTGTGGAGTGCTATACTGCTGTACTGTATAGTGTGGGGGGCTGTATACTGTGGGTGCTGTATATTGTGAAGTGCTATACTGCTGTACTGTATACTGTGGGGGGCTGTATACTGTGGGTGCTGTATATTGTGGAGTGCTATACTGCTGTACTGTATACTGTGGGGGGCTGTATACTGTGGGTGCTATATATTGTGGAGTGCTATACTGCTGTACTGTATACTGTGGGGGGCTGTATACTGTGGAGTGCTATACTGTGGGGGCCTGTATACTGTGGGTGCTGTATATTGTGGAGTGCTATACTGCTGTACTGTATACTGTGGGGGGCTGTATACTGTGGAGTGCTATACTGTGGGGGCCTGTATACTGTGGGTGCTGTATATTGTGGAGTGCTATACTGCTGTACTGTATACTGTGGGGGGCTGTATACTGTGGGTGCTGTATATTGTGGAGTGCTATACTGCTGTACTGTATACTGTGGGGGCTGTATACTGTGGGTACTGTATATTGTGGAGTACTATACTGCTGTACTGTATACTGTGGGGGCTGTATACTGTAGGTGCTGTATATTGTGGAGTGCTATACTGCTGTACTGTATAGTGTGGGGTGCTATACTGCTCTACTATATACTGTGGGGTACTGTATAGTGTGGGGTGCTATACTGCATACTGTATGGTGCTGTATACTATAGGGTGCTATGCTGCATACTGTGGGTTGCTGTATACTATAGGGTGCTATACTGCATACTGTGGGGTGCTGGGGTGCACTGTAACACTAGGGTGAGCCGAGCCCTGGTCTCCTTCCTGCAGAACGGTGCCCACTTTCAGCCTGAGTCCAGCTGCCCAGAGCACTGATCCTGAGCCGCGGGAGTCTTCAGAACTGGAAGTATTTACAGTCATTCACTGTACTCTACCAGATGTGTGGATATTTTTTTTGTGTGTGTTGTGGTGGAGGGTGTGATTGCCTGCTAAGGTATGGGAAGGCGGGATCCAGGGGGCCCAAGTTAATTTTTGCCTAGGGTCCAATCAATATTAAAGACGGCCCTGGCCCCACACAGTAGTAATGGCCACACTGTGCCCCCAGGTAGTAGTAATTCCCACATTGTGCCCCCTCACAGTAGTAATGTCCAAGTTGTTCCCCCTCACAGTAGTTATGAACACATTGTGCCCCCTCACAGTAGTAATGCCCACATTCTGCCCCCATCCCAGTAGTAATGACCACATTGTGCCCCCTCATAGTAGTTATGCCAACATTGTACCCCCTCACTATAGTTATACCCCCCTTTCAGCAGTGTCCCTTTCACAGTATTTATGCCCACCTTGTGACTCAGTTTTCAGTAGTTACACACCCTTTCATCCATACTGTTAATTAAATAAAAAACAACTGTAATAAAGCCTATCTGTCTAACCGCTACTCTGATGCCTCCACTTTTTGACAATCATTGTACTGGTTGCCCATATAGTATAGAATCCATTTTAGGGTCCATTCACACGTCCATAGTTCTGGGTCCGCATCCGTTCCGAAATTTAGCGGACCTCTTCATTTCAATGAGCATGACAAGAATAGGCATTTTTATCATAGAGCCAGCCATGTGCGGTCTGCAAAATGTGGAACGCACACAGCCAGTGCCGCAAAACAGTTATGGACATCTGAATGAACCCTCATTTTTTGTGGAACAATCTGTCGTTTTTATTGATATCATTTTGGAGTGTGTGTGAATTTTTTATCGCATTTTATAAAAAAAAATTGGGTAAGTGAAGCAATGAAAAAATTGCAAACTGGCCATTTTGATTCTTTTTTCCGTTACGCCATTCGCCGTATTGGAAAACTATTTTTATATTTTAATAATACAGGCATTTTCAGTGATACCCATGATTAGGGATAAGCGAATCGACTTCGGATTAAACATCCGAAATCAATTTGCATAAAACTTTGTCTGAATACTGTACAGAGCGAGCGCTCCGTACAGTATTAGAATGTATTGGCTCAGTTTAGGCGAAGTTATTACTTTGCAAAGTCTCGCGAGACTTGGGTAATAATTTTGAAAATTAATTTCTACTGTTGAAAACCTTTTCCCGAACTCGGGTTCGGTTCTAAGGTACCGCTTGGAACCAAAACCGAGTTCTGGTAGCCAAAATAAGAATTGCAGCATAAATGCCCTCAGCCTCTTTAGCTCTTGAGCGCATTTAAATCAATTGCCGTAATCCTTATTGGCTGGGTTTTTGACACTTTAGATGCTGTGATCTCACTTGATCACGGCATCTAAAGACTTTAATTACCGCGATCGGCATTATTGCCTGTTGTGGTATTTAATTGCGAGTCTCTGCTGTTTGAAACAGCCGGCCATGAAGCCCGCTGCATGTGCCAGCAGGCGCCATGTTTGCCTATCGTTCCAGCGCCGTTGTGAAAGGGTTAATGGCTAAATAGTTCAGGCTCACTGACCTCCATGACTAACAACCTGAGGAGCCTGAGACTGTGGAGTGGGTAGAAATCCTGAGAAGCACGTATTGTGCTCTCCTTGCACCCTATATCGTCCTAACACCGGAGGAATCCCGCAGCCCAGTGCCAAGATGACAACATATGAAAACAGTGAAAGGGTCTAAAGACTTTCTGAATGCACTGTACCTGGTGTAAACTGTTGGTTGAAATTCCCAACTTGACTTTGGTTTTATTCCTTTGTAAAAATAATAGAATTGCGTGTATAAATAGTGTATATTGTTTGAGTTGAAATGCTGTGATATGCAGCTTCCTCTGGTGGCCATTCTACTGAGGTTTCTTCAGGATTAGGTGAATTTGCACTGAAAACAGTAGTTAGCAATGGTGTTTCCAAAGCTCTCTTAAGTTCTCTTACGTTGGTCTTTCTTTAAACTTTCTTCAATTATACTTACTCCTTCTTTTATATTTTATTGTTGGAATGGCATCAGGTTTCAGTATACTCTGGTGTGCTATGCTGTATACTGTAGGGAACTATATACTGTGGGGTTCTATACTGTATACTGCAGTATACTATACTGTGGGGTGTTATAGTATATACTGTATACTGTGGGGTATTGTCTACTATAAGTGACTCAGGGTGTTATATTATATACAGTATACTGTGGGGTGTTATATTGTATACTGCATACGATGGAGTGTTGTACACTATACACTATGAGTGGTTGAGGGTGTTATAATACTATATATGTGGAATAGCTTTCTTTTATATTTATCATTAAAAAAAATAATATGGGGTGGAATGAAAAAGCGGGGATGGTCTGGGCAAATGGAGGAACATGATGAGTAAACAGCCCCAGGCCTATGATACATTAATCTGCCCCTGCATGCATGCTGTCTACATTGTAATGGTGATGCAATAACAGCATCCTCTCCTGTTCACTTGGACGAATGGCTGTAATTATACTGCTCCGCCACTACAATTTAGACCAGTGGTTCTGAACCTTGTCACAACAAGCACCCCCTAGTGACAACAAGTTTGAACTGAGTAACCACAAGGAAGCGAACAGTGATAAATGTTAACAAAGTAAGGCCATTGTTATGCTGCTGTCATAGGCTCTATTCCAAGACTTCTGTCAGCAGTTCCTTCAGATTTGACAGAAAGAATAGAGCAGCATACAGCTGAAAAATTTCATATTAGGACGTATAATGGATTTGTGCTACCAAACATACAGGAGAATACAGCAATATTATTATTATTATATTATTACATTCAGTGGCATCTCTTCTCAAAAAAATGTTCTCTTTTCTCCTCTTCTTCATTTGGACCAGAATACCATGATGGCTTTTTTCAGCCATGTCTGATGTCGACATCATAGTCTCCTACTTTTCCATAATTCTCCCACCTTCTGAACACCCCATCCTGCCACCCCCAATACTGTCCCCATTGTGCCTCCCAACGCTATTCTACAGAAATAGTTCCCCTGAAAATACTAGTACCACATAGCACATCCTTCAATAATTATTGACACACAGTGCCCTGATACTATGCTAGGGTGCCCGACAGTTATAGTGCTTCCAAAAGTCTCACCAATAGTGAATAATTCTCTCCCAGAGTGCCTTCAGTAGTAATAATGTACCTACAGTTCACCCAATAATAATAATGCTCCCCATTGTGCCCCAGAAGTAATAATGTCCCGCAGTAATAATAAAGCCCACTATAATGTCTCTATTAATGATAACTCCCTCTGTAGTGTCCCTAGTAGTAGCAGAGCCCACCAGAATGCTCACATTAGTTATAATTCCCCCATAATAATGTCCACCTATAGTACCCCCAGTAGTACTAATTGCCAACTATAGTGCACCATTAGTAATATAGTCCACCACAGTACCTTTCAGTAGTTATAAGGCTCCCAGTAATACTAATGTACCCTACCTTTTTTACTTTAAAAAAATTAACATTCCTTCCAATCTCATTATCAACCTGAACACATTCCCATTACATAAAGACATGATGAATTCATACAAAGTACATCATATCATTAAAGATCACAATTACTTAATTCAAACTACTAACGTATGTTATCCTCCAGATACCAATAGCAATAATATATTCATTGACTAACAAAAATACACTCCAGTACCCATATTCCAGATGATCACTTAACTTATTATTAATTCCCCCGACTACCCCAATTACCCCACTCCCCCCCAAACTCCCCCCATCCTTATCACAGGAGACACTTGAAACCATCCACTCAAATCCTATAGCACCCCATCCAAGACACATCATATCCATCATATCCATCTGTTCCCATTATCAGAGTTGTTTTCTCTCTCAGAATAATACATGTTCATAGTTCTTAATCCTATTCATTAGTTGTTTCCATTCCTCAATCTCGGGATGATTTTCCGATCCCCATTTTCTAACTATTATTACTCGTGCAATTAATAGCCCTTTCAACCACATGATATTTTTATCCTTATACCATTTATCCTTGGGGAAATCTCCTAATACTGCTAGTTCTATATTTAGCAATGGTTTTACCTCCGTCCTTCTACACATCTTCTCAAATATCTTGCCCCAATAGTCCTGTATGATTGGGCAACTCCATATCAGATGAGTAAAACCTGCCTGTTCAGTTTAACGTTTTGGACATCTATGGTCCATATTCTGATCTACAAACCGGATTCCAAAAAAGTTGGGACACTAAACAAATTGTGAATAAAAACTGAATGCAATGATGTGGAGATGGCAAATGTAAATATTTTATTTGTAATAGAACGTAGATGACAGATCAAACGTTTAATCCGAGTAAATGTATCATTTTAAAGGAAAAATACGTTGATTCAAATTTTCACGGTGTCAACAAATCCCAAAATAGTTGGGACAAGTAGCAATAAGAGGCTGGAAAAAGTAAATTTGAGCATAACGAAGAGCTGGAAGACCAATTAACACTAATTAGGTCAATTGGCAACATGATTGGGTATAAAAAGAGCTTCTCAGAGTGGCAGTGTCTCTCAGAAGCCAAGATGGGTAGAGGATCACCAATTCCCACAATGTTGCGCAGAAAGATAGTGGAGCAATATCAGAAAGGTGTTACCCAGCGAAAAATTGCAAAGACTTTGCATCTATCATCATCAACTGAGCATAATATCATCCAAAGATTCAGAGAATCTGGAACAATCTCTGTGCGTAAGGGTCAAGGCCGTAAAACCATACTGGATGCCTGTGATCTCCGGGGCCCTTAAACGACACTGCACCACAAACAAGAATGCTACTGTAAAGGAAATCACAGAATGGGCTCAGGAATACTTCCAGAAACCATTGTCAGTGAACACAATCCACCGTGCCATTCGCCGTTGCCAGCTGAAACTCTACAGTGCAAAGAAGAAGCCATTTCTAAGCAAGATCCACAAGCTCAGGCGTTTTCACTGGGCCGGGGATCATTTAAAATGGAGTGTGGCAAAATGGAAGACTGTTCTGTGGTCAGACGAGTCACGATTCAAAGTTCTTTTGGGAAATCTGGGACGCCATGTCATCCGGACCAAAGAGGACAAGGACAACCCAAGTTGTTATCAACGCTCAGTTCAGAAGCCTGCATCTCTGATGGTATGGGGTTGCATGAGTGCGTGTGGCATGGGCAGCTTGCATGTCTGGAAAGGCACCATCAATGCAGAAAAATATATTCAGGTTCTAGAACAACATATGCTCCCATCCAGACGTCATCTCTTTCAGGGAAGACCCTGCATTTTTCAACAAGATAATGCCAGACCACATTCTGCATCAATCACAACATCATGGCTGAGTAGGAGAAGGATCCGGGTACTGAAATGGCCAGTCTGCAGTCCAGATCTTTCACCTATAATAGAGAACATTTGGCGCATCATAAAGAGGAATGTGCAACAAAGAAGGCCCAAGACGATTGAACAGTTAGAGGCCTGTATTAGACAAGAATGGGAGAGCATTCCTATTTCTAAACTTGAGAAACTGGTCTCCTCGGTCCCCAGACGTCTGTTGAGTGTTGTAAGAAGAAGGGGAGATGCCACACAGTGGTGAAAATGGCCTTGTCCCAACTTTTTGGGGATTTGTTGACACCATGAAATTCTGATTCAACATATTTTTCCCTTAAAATGGTACATTTTCTCAGTTTAAACTTTTGTTCCGCGATTTATGTTCTATTCTGAATAAAATATTAGAAGTTGGCACCTCCACATCATTGCATTCAGTTTTTATTCAAGATTTGTATAGTGTCCCAACTTTTTTGGAATCCGGTTTGTATTTTAAACAGCAATGTAGAGGTATAGTATAAACGGTGAATTATATTAAATTGTATTAATATAAACATACTTGAGATAGAAGCCCTATTTATATTTTTATATACATTTTTCCATTGCAGCGTACCCCTATACCCAACATCCCTCTTATTTATTACCAGTCTTAAATTTAAGAATCTTGCTTAATCCCTTGTGATTCTTTTATATATTTGTGACATTGTCATCTCCATATCTTTACAGTTATAACAAAAAAAAAAATCAGTGAACTCATGGTCCCTAATCGTGAAATATGTCCACTCTTATCCTTAGTACTATCATATGCATGTGTGCGTACCCCTATCAACCCCTTCTGCTAAGTGCAACTCCTCAAGTGGCTTTATTATCCCTTGTGTGAATAACTGAGACACTTTTACTATACCCCTAATTTCCCAGAATTTAGACAAAAACTGCACTAAACTTACATTCTGCCATAATGAAGTGTAATGAAGGGCATGAGTCAGCCCAAATATCCTTCCAATTTTGTTCCATACATTCTGTAACATTCTACTTTTTTCCCCTCCAGAACTCCCAAGTCCCTTTAAATTCACTTTAAACAGGTTAAAGAATAAATCCTCTATCCAAATTGGGCAGGCGGTCAACACATATAGGACTTGAGGGAGTGATACAATTTTCACTAAAGCAATCTCGAGCAAGCGGGAGTTTCTTCCATACTCCCAAGATGCACAATAGCCTGGCTGTTCTCAGAACTCCATAGAAATGAATGGAGCATGCTGGGAGTCGTAGTTTCACCACAGCTGGAGTGCCGGAGATTAGCCATCACTGCGGCCTACATCACCAAAAGTGTGAAAACTGGCCCGGGGTAGAAGGCGTTAAATAATCTCAAGCGAGCAATATGGCTTTGATGCCTACTTTGATAGCGAGGGGAGAGCCTCAATGATAGGAAGCAAGACCAATCTGTAGCCAATTGTATTAGTTTGTATATGAAGGGTAGAAATTTAGGGTTCAGCAAAAGTGTCTAAATAGACATCTGCACCCTGATAATTTGTTGAGTGTTGGGGGATTGTATGTGGGGGTGTGCTGAGCATTTATCGCCTTATTTCCACCGCTCTGATCTCCTGACACCTGTTCGCTCCCTTTTTGTATACATAGTCCTAGTTTCTGGTCTGAGTAGATAATACACTCACACCTAGTGATAGTGTGATCTAGGACGGCTCACGTATTCTATTTATATAATTGAGTTGAAAATACTTATATTTTAACAATATTAATAAAAGTTATATTTTAGCGACAGATATCTGTCACCAGGATAATTGCCATTGAAGTAAAGCCATAGCCTAATAGCACTTAGTACCTTATTTCCAGATGTATATGAATATGACACTTTATGGGGCAAGGTGACCAAAAAATTGGTTGTTTTAGCACAGTTTTTATTTATTTATTTATTTATTCTTACAGTGTTCACTTGAGGGGGTAGGTCATGTAACATTTAATAGAGCAGATTGTTACGGATGTGGCAATACCTAATATGTATACTTTTTCTTATTTATTTAAGTTTTAAGCAATAATAGCATTTTTGAAACCCCAAAAAATATGTTTTAGTGTCTCCATAGTCTGAGAGCCATAGCTTTTTATTTTTTGACCGATTGTCTTAGGTAGAGTTTCATTTTTTGTGGGATGAGGTGATGGTTTTATTGGTACTATTTTGGGGGGCATACACCTTTTTGATCGCTTGGTGTTGCACTGTTTTTTTTTACGGTGTTCACCTGAGGGGTTGTCATGTGATATTTTTATAGAGCAGGTTGTTACGGACGTGGCAATACCTAATATGTCTACTTTTTATTTATTTATTTCACTTTAACACAATAATGGCAGTTTTAAAGCAAAAGAAAATCATATTTTAGTTTCTCCATTGTCTGAGAGTCATCGTTTTTAAATTATTTGACCGATTGCCTTAGGTAGGATCTCATTTTTTGCGGGATGAGGTGCTGGTTTCATTGTTAGTATTTTGGGGGGTATACACCTTTTTGATCGCTTAGTGTTTCGATTTTTGTGATGTAAGGTGACAAAAAAATTGCTTTTTTTTTTTACTGTGTTCCGCTGAGGGGTCAGGTCCTGTGATATTTTTATAGAGCTGGTTGTTACGGACGCAGCGATAACTAATATGTCTTTTTTTCACTTTAACACAATAATAGCATTTTTGAAACAAAGAAAATGATATTTTAATTTCTCCATTTTCTAAGAGCTATAGTTTTTAAATTTTTTGGAGCGATTGTCCTATGTAGGGGCTTATTTTTTGCAGGATGAGGTGTTGGTTTTATTGGTACCATTTTCTGGGACATACACTTTTTTGATCACTTGGTGTTGCACTTTTTTTATGTAAGCTGGCAAAAATAGAATTTTTTTCTTTTACGGTATTTATCGTACAGGCTGGATAATGTGATATATTTATAGAGCCAGTCGTTACGGATGTGGCGATACCTAATATGTGTGTTTTTTCTTTTTGTTTCTATTTTTATTATAAAATCAGGGGAAAGGGGCGCATTTTTCTTTTTTTACTTGAATCTTTATGTTTTTTTTATTAAAAACACATTTTTTTGTTTTTTTTTAACTTTATTTCTGTCCCATTCTGGGACTTCAACTTTTGAGAGTCTGATCCCCTCTGCAATGCATTACAATATATCTGTATTGTAATGCATTGCCTGTTAGTGTATTACACTGAGTAATACACTAAGGCCCCTTTCACACGGGCCAGTCTTCCATGCTGGTGCAATGTGTGAGGTGATCGCATTGCACCCGCACTGAATCCGGACCCATTCATTTCTATGGGGCTGTGCACATGAACAGTAATTTTCACGCATCACTTGTGCGTTGCGTGAAAATCGCAGCATGCTCTATTTTGTGCGTTTTTCACGCAACGCAGGCCCCATAGAAGTGAATGGGGGTGCATGAAAATTGAAAGCATCCACAAGCAAGATGCCAAAACTGCGGCTCGGACGCGGACCAAAACAACGGCCGTGTGCATGAGGCCTAAGGGCCTGCAAGCTTCTATAGGCTGATAAGGAACATTTGACCAAGTTTCTATTGGCTAATGCAGGTAATTTTTTTTATATCTCAGGAACAGTACATGCTAGAGGGCTGAGACCCAGTCTACCACCTTCCTGGACACCTGATGTACCTGTGTGTCAAATTTCGTGATTGTAAATGCGACGGGGCGGATTCCTTTAGCGGCCATACATACACACACACATACATATATTCAGCTTTATATATTAGAAGATAACGCAGTGTCATCATCATCAAGTACTTCAGCTGCGCAGTGTTTGTAAATAGGCTGTTTGTTAACCGTCAACCATGTGTTTACCCATGTCATTCTGACATTATTTACCATTGCTGTCATTGTGTTAAAGAACTTAGTAGAGAGAGAGAGAGAGAGAGAGAGAGAGAAAAAAAAAAAAGAAAGAAAACATATCGCCAACATTTTCTGCAGAACTTTACAGCCACTGTCCCCATTGGAGCTTAAAATCTAGATTCCCTACCAATATGTTTTTGGTGCTTGGTGTTACTTTGGCGTTTGATGTTATTTTGACTTTTTTTTCAAACATTTTAAGGGGTTATCTGAGATTTCCATGACCTACCTTTTATCTGTTGCTGATTAAAAGGGATCTGTCAGCACATTTGTACCCAAGAAACTGGCTGACCGGTTACAAGTGCACTTGGCAGATTAAGGCATCTATATTCCGGTCCTATGTCCATATGTGCTTGCATTGCTGGGAAAAATGATTTTTAATATATGCAATGAGCCTCTAGGAGCAACAGTAAGGCTGGGTTCACACCTGAGCGTTTTACAGCGCGTTCCTGCGCGCTGTAAAACGCTCAACAAGGAGAAACCAATGATTCCCTATGGGAATGGTTCACACTTGGGCGTTTTACAGCGCGTACGATCGCGCTGTAAAACACCCGACGCTCCAAAAAGTACATGAGCGACTTTTGGGGCGTTTGTGGCCATAGGACACTGTAGTGAATCACACAAACGCGCGTCAAACGCGCGTTTACTATTACAAAAACGCGCATAAAAATGCGCGTCAAAAACGCGCGGAAAACGCGCGTTTGCGCAACGCTCAAGTGTGAACCCAGCCTAAGGCCTCTTTCACACGGGCGTCATGTTTTTTGCCCGGATAAGAGGCGGGTGCGTTGCGGGAAAATGCGCGATTTTTCCGCGCGAGTGCAAAACATTGTCATGCGTTTTGCACTCGCGTGAGAAAAATCGCGCATGTTCACAGAAGTTCGGGCTTGGGATTGATGTTCTGAAGATTGTATTATTTTCCCTTATAACATGGTTATAAGGGAAAATAATAGCATTCTGAATACAGAATGCTTAGTATAATAGTGCTGGAAGGGTTAAAAATAATAAAAAAAGTTAACTCACCTTCTCCTCTTGTTTGCATAGATGCCGGTCTGTTCTTTAGCTGTGGGCTGAATGACCTGAGGTGATGTCAGATCACATGCTCCAATCACATGGTCCATCACCGTGGTGATGGAGCATGTGATCTGACATCACCACAGGTCCTTTAGCCCACAGCTAAAGAACAGACCGGCATCTACGCGAACAAGAGGAGAAGGTGAGTTAACTTTTTTTTATTATTTTTAACCCTTCCAGCACTATTATACTAAGCATTCTGTATTCAGAATGCTATTATTTTCCCTTATAACCATGTTATAAGGGAAAATAATACAGTGAATAGACTGTCACCTAGAACCCATGCGTGAAAATCGCACCGCATCCGCACTTGCTTGCGGATGCATGCGATTTTCACGCAACCCCATTCATTTCTATAGGGCCTGCGTTACGTGAAAAACGCACAAAGAGGAGCATGCTGCGATTTTCACGCAACGCACAAGTGATGCGTGAAAATCACCGCTCGTGTGCACAGTGCCATAGAAATGAATGGGTCCGGATTCAGTGCGGGTGCAATGCGTTCACCGCACGCATCGCACCCGCACGGAAAACTCGCCCGTGTGAAAGGGGCCTAACAGTAACGGTAGTTGACATTACACCTAGAGGTTTTGATTTCTCTACAACTGCTGCGCCCTCTGTACATTAATTCATAGGGTTAGGCCTCTTACACACGAATGTTCCGCAATGCACAGGCACCGACCGTGGGCCAGCCACATGCGGATCACGACCCAATTCACTTGAATGGGGTTCGCGATCCGTCGATTCCACAAAAAGATAGGACAAGTTCTCTCTTTTTGCAGAACGGAAGCACGGAACGGAACCCCACAAAAGCACTCCGTAGTGCTTCCGTTCCGCGGTTCCGTTCCTCACAGCCGGATTTGCGGACCCATTCAAGTAAACAGGTCTGCATCCGTGATGCGGAATTCTACACGGCCGGTGTCGGTGTCCCGTGTATTGCGGACCCGCGTATGTGGGTCGCAATACAGCCACGGGGGACACTCGGTCGTCTGCAAGAGGCCTTCGGAAGTGAAAACATAATGCCTGACCCTGTCAATCAAGGTGCAGAGGGCATGGCAGTTGCAGAGAGAGCTGAGCCTCTAGGAGTAAGGCCCCTTTCACACAAGCGAGTTTTCTGCGTGGGTGCAATGCGTGACGTGAATGCCTAGCAGCGGCACTGAATCCGGACTGAATTTGACTGAATTTCTCAGTAATGCGGGCACATATGAACATGGAACCAACACACATGACTTCAGCTACCAAGTGCACATGTAACAGGTCAGCCAGTTTTATAGGTGTTGATAAAAGATGTCCTTTAACCCTTAAAGGACCTGCGCCGTACATGTGACTTAACCCTTGATGTGCCGCGGTCCGTACTGACCGCGGCACGCGCATGCGAGGATCAGAGGTGCCATCGGGTCCCTGCGCTGCTGTGACAGGGACCCGATGGCATGGAAGGCAGCCCGATGCCTAAGGCCTCTTTCACACTATTATAAAATAAAAACGGTGTCAAAAAAGCCATTTCTTGTCACCTTACATCACAAAAAGTATACTAGCAAGAGATCAAAAAGTCATATGCACCCCAAAATAGTGCCAATCAAACCGTCATCTCATCCCTCAAAAATTATACCCTACCTTAGACAATCGCCAAAAAACTGAAAAAACTATGGCTCTCAGACTATGGATACACTAAAACATGCATTTTTTTTTTATCATAAAAAAAAATGCTTATAATGTAAAACTGAAACAAGCAACCAAAAAAGTAGTCATATTTGGTATTGTCACATCCGTAACAACCTGCTCTATAAAAATACCACATGATCTAACCTGTCAGATGAACATTGTAAATAACAAAAAATAAAAACTGTGCCAAAACAGCTTTTTTTTTTTTACCTTGCCTCACAAAAAAGTGTATTATATAGCAACCTAAAATAGTACCAACAAAACTGTCACCTTATCCAATAGTTTCCAAAATGGGGTCACTTTTTTGGAGTTTCTACTCTAGGGGTGCATCAGGGGTCTTCAAATGTGACATGGCAGCTTAAAATTATCCCAGTAAAATCTGCTTTCCAAAAACCATATATTGCTCCTTCCCTTCTGCGCAATGCCGTGTGTCCGTACAACAGTTTATGACCACATATGAGGTGTTTATGTAAACTACAGAATCACTGCAATAAATATTGAGTTTTGTTTGGCTGTTAACCCTTGCTTTGTTAGTGTTTTAAAACTTTTTTTATTGTTTTATCAGCAATAAAAACATACTCATTGACACTCGGATGTAAATGACATAAGTCTGAGACACAGATACAAGATGTCGTAATGCGTATCAGAAATAATGGACATTCTCCACATTCCGGTAACATATCCAAGTATAAGAAATAGGTCATCACGTAAATTCAGAACATTCAGTGAACATCCACATACAAAACAAGTAGTAGTGGACAAACACAGGTAAGCGGGTTGAGGTAAGATAAAGGGAAAAGTAGCGGGGGGGGGGGGGGGGGTAAAACAAGTAGTTGGTGCGTGAGATATTCCCCATAACCTTGGGACCTCGCCATATTAAGGACAGTCAGATGGTATAAACTCGTGTCTTGTAAGTCTCATCCATATGAACTTAGAATTGCTCACCTTCATGCAAGGGCCGATATTCAAGTATATTTAGTAATATCCTATCCAAAGCAATCAATTTAGAGTAAAGCGCCTATATGATCTCCAGGGGTTCCAAATAGCCTCAAATTTAAGTGGGGATCCAGAGTCCCAATGTACTATCTGCTCAAGTCTACATATCTGATCACATTTGACAAACCATTTCTGGATTGGAGGTATTCCCTGTTGTTTCCAGCATGTCGCAATGAGAAGTCTAGCAGAGGCAAGCAAAGCCGTACACAAAATTATTATATTCTTTGGACCCTTTATATCATTATACAAACCAAACAGGCAAAGTTTTGGAGTCACAGGGACATGCATCCCACTCATTTTTGATAAAACTCCACATACTGCTTCCCAAAAGGGCGCTATTTGGTCACAAGACCACCAAATGTGTGCATGAGTACCCACTTCCCTATTACACCTCCAACACAATGGGCTTGTAGTAGCAGGAAACATACGGTGGAGTCTTAAAATACCACCTAGTTAGGACTTTATAACTGTTTTCTTGTACCTTGACACACCTGGACACCCTAGCCGGGGAGAGCAAAGCAAGTTTCTTCTCAGCTGTTGAAAATTTGATTTGTAAGTCTAACTCCCATTGTTGAAGAAAAGTTGGGCTGTCTATTTTAGATGCGGACATTAAAATCTCATATAGTTTGGATACTTTCCCTGTGGGATCTTTAATCTGTGTAACTAACTTCTCAAATGAGGAGTGGACTATTACCGTAGGTAGACGCGTTAGGTACTGTTTTAAATATCTGATACAATAGTTGATATGGAACGGGGAGCAATCTTTCATCAGCGGGTGTTTATAAAGGTCTAATGCTGAAGGGATATCATTATCCGGGCAAATAGCCAATAACGGAGATACACTTTGTTTCACACTGTCCGGAAGAGTGTGCAGAAAATCAGTGGATGCTTGAAAAAAGACATCTCTAATTTGCATTAATATCAGGAAATTAGGCGTCAAAGTAGATCTCCAGTTAGACTTCACCCACACGTTCCTTGCTTTGTTAGTGGAAAAAAATTATTAAAATGGAAAATCTGCCAAAAAAGTGAAATTCTGAAATTTCATCTCCTTTTCCATTAATTCTTGTGGAACACCTAAAGGGTTAACAACGTTTGTAGAATCAGTTTTGAATACCTTGAGGGAGTAGTTTGTAAAATTGGGTCACTTTTGGGTGGTTTCTATTATGTAAACCTCACAAAGTGACTTCAGACCTGAACTGGTCTTTAAAAAGTGGGATTTGGAAATTTTCTGAAAAATCTCAAGATTTGCTTCTAAACTTCTAAGGCCCCTTTCACACGAGCGAGTATTCCGCGCGGGTGCGATGCGTGAGTTGAACGCATTGCACCCGCACGGAATCCTGACCCATTCATTTCTATGGGGCTGTTCACATGAGCGGTGATTTTCACGCATCACTTATGCGTTGCGTGAAAATCGCAGCATGCTCTATTTTGTGCGTTTTTCACGCATGGGTTCTAGGTGACAGTCTATTCACTGTATTATTTTCCCTTATAACATGGTTATAAGGGAAAATAATAGCATTCTGACTACAGAATGCATAGTATAATAGTGCTGGAAGGGTTAAAAAAATAAAAAAGTTAACTCACCTTATCCTCTTGTTCGCGTAGTTCGTTCCCGGTCTGTTCTTTGCTAGCTGTGGGCTTGGGCTAAAGGACCTTTGATGACGTCAGATCACATGCTCCATCACCATGGCGATGGACCATGTGATTGGAGCATGTGATCTGACGTCACCACAGGTCATTCAGCCAAAGCACACAGCTAGCAAAGAACAGACCGGGAACGAACTACGCGAACAAGAGGATAAGGTGAGTTAACTTTTTTATTTTTTTAACCCTTCCAGCACTATTATACTATGTATTCTGTAGTCAGAATGCTATTATTTTCCCTTATAACCATGTTATAAGGGAAAATAATACAATCTTCAGAACATCAATCCCAAGCCCGAACTTCTGTGAAGAAGTTCGGGTTTGGGTATCAAACATGCGCGATTTTTCTCACGCGAGTGCAAAACGCATGACAATGTTTTGCACTCGCGCTGGAAAATTGCGCATTTTCCCGCAACGCACCCGCCTCTTATCCGGGCAAAAAACATGACGCCCGTGTGAAAGAGGCCTAAGCCTTCTAACATCCCCAAAAAATAAAATGGCATTTACAAAATGATCCAGACATATGGGGAATGTAAAGTAATTACTATTTTTGGAGTGATTATCTATTATAAAAGTAGAGAAATAGAAATTTGGAAATTTGCTAATTTTTAATTTTTTTGTAAATATGGTATTTTTTTTATAAATAAATGAATTTTTTTAACTCAATTTTACAGCTATCAAGAAGTACAATATGTGACAAGAAAACAATCTCTTAATGGCTTGGATAAGTAAAAACGTTTTAAAGTTATCACCACATAAAGTGACACATGTCAGATTTGCAAAAAAATGGCCTGGTCCTGAAGGTGAAAAATGGCAGGGTACCAGCTGGCCCCTAATAGAACAGTACTATCCTTGTCCATAATGCGAACAATAATAGGACATGTTCTATTTTTTTGCGGAACGGAAGTACGAACATACGGAAACAGAATGCACACGTAGTAACTTCCTTTTTTTGGGCAGACCCATTGAAATGGTTCCGCATACGGTCCGCAAAAAAAATGGAACGGAAACGGAAAGAAAATACGTTCGTGTGCAAGAGGCCTTATGCTGACATACTGGCATATATATATTTTTTTTCCATGAAGAAGGCATTTAAGAAGATTATCGCATATAGGGAGGAGTTTTCCAGTGGAAAATAGTTTATTAACCCCTTAGTGACCACATTAAAAATTTTCTAAATTGCATTCCAAGAGCTATAACTTTTTTTTTTTTTATCAATGTACCTTTATGAGGCCTTTTTTTGGGTACATGTAATCATTGATTAACACCAGCTATCTGTCTTAAGCCCCCTTTATTTACGTCAGTAAAAAGGCATATTGGTGGTCACTAAGGCCCCTTTTACACAAGGGAGTTTTCCGCGCGGGCGGACTGAATCCGGACCCATTCATCTCAATGGGTCTGTGTACACCAGCATTGTTTTTCATGCATTACTTGTGCATTGTGTGAAAATCGCAGCATGTTCTATATTCTGGGTTTTTCACGCAGTTCTGGCCCAATAGAAGTGAATGGGGCTGCGTGAAAAACACATCGCATCTGCAAGCAAGTGCGGGTGCAATGCTTTCTTCATGGATGGTTGCTAACAGATGTTGTTTGTAAATCTTCAGTTTTTTATCCCGCGTGTGAAAAACGCATGAATGAACTTCCTTGCAAAATGGTGCGAGTTTTCCTGAACACACCCTGAACGCATCCAGACCTAATCTGTATCGTTCGTGTGCAAGAGGCCTGAGGGGTTAATACTGGGTCCGATGGATTTATAAGGAATCTGGCAGAAATTATCTCTATAAAATATCTCATAATTAGTATTGAGCGAAGTTCTGAAAACTTTGATTCAGCTGCTTTGCTGAATTTCACAAAGAAATTTGGCTTGTGATAAATTACTTTGTCACAAAGCACATTTCTTTGTAAGTAGCGGGTGCAATGATGGGGAACGGCGTTTGCAGCGTTTATCGCTGATTGTGGCATCTGAAAAATGGAGGCCTTTCAGGGATTCAAAAAAATATAACATCCATTTGAGTGTGAAGAGGCCGTCTTGATTGAAGATCTTAATCTCGGGCGGTGCGTGATGACGTCATCACGCTGGGCGAGGTGGTGCTTGAGATTTCGTGTGAGATCTTCAATCAAAATAGTCGCGGCAGCTTCTTCGCACTCAATGGAGGAAGTTTTTTTTATGCCTTTTCAGGGAAAATTGATTAGTTACCACAAAGCACAAGGAAATTTGGTTTCACAGAGAATTACATTTTCCCTGAAATTCGGATCGAAATCCACTTTGGGTACTTACATTCACTCAACACTAGGCATAATTCATTTTGCATTCTACTAACCTTGACTTAGATGAGTGTAGGACTTTACGGTTACCTAAGATCAGTTCAGTAAAACCACTGGGGCTTGTGGTCATTGTAACGTTACAATGTAGCTGACAGTGTCTTAAAGCCAATATTGGTTGGCTGGAACGGAGTTGTGTAGAGCAGGGTTCCCCAACTCCAGTCCTCAGGGCCCACTTGCCGGTCAGGACTCAGGAGTATCCCACAGAATGAATACCTGTGGTAAGTCCTGATGCATGGACACTAATTATATCAGCTGCTCAATACTAAGGAAATCCTGAAAACATGACCGGCAGATGGGCCCTGAGGACTGGAGCTGAGGACCACTGGTGTAGAGGAAGACATCACCTAGTTCTGATGTCCATAGAAGAAAACTATGAATTGTCTTCAAGGCTTTGTTGTCTTATCCTTTGGTGTGACCCCTGGGACCTCACTGGTCAGAAGAATGAAGGGAGCTTTCATTTTTTTTTTTTTTTTTTATGAAGATGCAAGGCATCTACCAATCAGAGCTTTTGGGCAGTAATAATAGCAGGTTACAGTATTTCTGGATGGCGTGTGCAATTAGATGGGAGGGAACACAAATTCACTGTGGTACATGTAAATTCAATGCTAGGACCACTGTTGGATATGACCAGAAAACTGGACCTTGGGACCGGACTGTGGTAGCGCACATACGCTTCTATATACAGTATGGCCTCATGCACACGACCGTTCCGTTTTTTTAAATCGTGGATCCGCAAAAAATGGAAGCCGCCTGTGTGCCTTCCACAATTTGCGAAACGGAACGGGCGGCCCATTGTAGAAATGCCTATTCTTGTCCGCAAAACGGACAAGAATAGGACATGTTATATTTCTTTTGCGGGGCCACGGAACAGAGCAACAGATGCGGACAGCACACGGAGTGCTGTCCGCATCTTTTGCGGCCCCATTTTAGTGGATTAGGTTGTCGTGGATACAAGCAGTGTATCTAATGCAGTAGAAACAGGAATCCTGCCAGCAAAGGAAGCAATATGGACAATTAGATTACATTAGTAAGGGGCTTTTATTAACTTCCTCTACATGATAAATACCATTTACTGAAGGGAGACAACCCCTTTAGGCCCCATGCACACGGCCGTGTTTCACAGCCGTGTGCGGGCCGTGGAACCGCGGCCTGGATCCCTCCTGAGAGCAGGAGCGCACGGCGTCACTGGTTGCTATGACGCCGTGCGCTCCCTGCTGCCGGCACAGAACAGTAATACACTGGTATAGATCATACCAGTGTATTACTGTATTGCGGCGGCAGCAGGGAGCGCACGGCGTCATAGCAACCAGTGACGCCGTGCGCTCCTGCTCTCAGGAGGGATCCAGGCCGCGGTTCCACGGCCCACACACGGCTGTGAAACACGGCCGTGTGCATGGGGCCTTAATGTCATCAGCTTCTGTAAGAAATGTCATCACAACATAAAGCACAGGAGGGATTATATTATACTGACAATCAGCAGACTGGACATTGTAGACGACCATTTGTTTTATTGAATTAGCCGACAAGATAAATAGGTAGAGACATGTATCTCCCTTGTCCATGTGATGTGTGATAAATGACATCTACTCTGCCCTCTAGTCTCTTCTAGAACACTTTGCATCTGCTCATGTCAGGACTTGTTGCTGGACCATTAGGCTGGGTTCACACGGGCGTGACGGATTGGGTCAGGATGCGTTCAGGGTGCGTTCAGTGAAACTCGCACTATTTTACAAGCAAGTTCAGTCAGTTTTGTCTGCGATTGCGTTTAGTTGTTCAGTTTTTTCCGCGCGGGTGCAATGCGTTTTGATGCGTTTTTCACGTGCGTGATAAAAAACTGAATGTTTACAAACAACATCTCTTAGCAACCATCAGTGAAAAATGCATCGCACCCGCACTTGCTTGTGGATGCAATGCATTTTTTCACGCAGCCCCATTCACTTCTATGGGGCCACGGCTGCGTGAAAAACGCAGAATATAGAACATGCTGCGATTTTCACGCAACGCAGAACTGATGCGTGAAAAACAACGCTCATGTACACAGACACATTGAAATGAATGAGTCAGGATTCAGTGCGGGTGCAATGCGTTCACCTCCCGCATTGCACCCGCGCGGAAAACTCGCCCGTGTGAACTCAGCCTAAGGCAGCCATTGACATTAGACTGTGTATCCATGAAGGAGCCATAACTCATCCCACCCATCCTTGGTGGCCTGTGGCCACACACATTTGTGAGTTAATGAAGGTATAACGTGTGATCACTGGCCACCGCTTGGAAGCTGAGCCTTAGGCCTTATTTACAGTCAGTGGAGGAGAGTTATAAAAACTAGTGCAAAGGGAAACTGGCTTAGATGCCCATAGCATCCAATCAGATTCCACCTGTCATTTTTCACAGCTATTTTGGAAACTAAAAGGCAAAATCTGATTGGTTGCTACAGGCAACTAAGTGAGTTTTGCTTCAAACCAGTTTGCTAAATCTCCCCAAGCGTCAGTGATTTCGACCAGTGATTGTCAGCCAAAACCAGCTGCAGGTCTAAACACAGATCTTTCCATTAGGCCTCTTTCACACGAGAGAGTTTGTGTGTTATTGATATAGAAATTAATGGAGCTTGTGTGAAAAATAGAAGGCATCCAGAATCCAATTTATTTTGTCCGAACATTTGTTCAGCCGATTCTCAGCGTATTTCCGCCAATCCCTATTATAGTTAATAGGACCGGTCGGTATTCATGTAGCTTGCGGCAATGCTGGATCCATTGAGACCTGGCAGGCTGTTCCCTACCGGATCTCCTGAACCCCAGCTGACTTAGGGCTCATGCACACGAGTGAGTAACTTCCGTATTTTGTTTTGCTGACCGTATGCGGAACCATTCACTTCAATGGGTCCGCAAAAAAAACAACTATGTTTTAACCCTTAGGATACCAGAGTTTTTTTCGTTTTAATTTTTCTTCCCTATTTTCCTTGAGCTATAACTTTTTTATATTTCCGGTCACAAAGCTGTATGAGGGCTTATTTTTTGCGGGACAAGATGTACTTTCTAATGCCACTAATTATAGCATAAAATGTAGTGGGAAGCGGTAAAACAATTCAAATGGAGTGGCATTGGGAAGAAAAAGCTATTCCTCCACCGTTTTGTTTACGGCAAAACTGACTCATGCCCTTCATTCTCTGGGTCAGTACGATTACAAGATACCCCATATGTATAGGTCTTATGTCTAAATAGTGTAAAAATACATTTAAACTTTGATAATTTTTTTCTTTCTTTACATCACCATATTCTGACCCCCATAACTTTTTTATACTTATGTCTACTAAGCTGTTTAGGGGCTCATTTTTTGTGGAACAATCTGTAGTTTTTATTAATACAATTTTGGAGTTTGCTTGACTTTTGATCATATTTTATTTAAAAAATTTGGGTAAGAGAAGCAATGAAAAAAAATTGCAAATCGCCCATTTTGACCTTTTTTGCCGTTACGCCATTCACTGTATTGGAATTTTTTTTTCTATTTTAATAGTATGGGCATTTTCGGTTGTGGTGATACCCATGACGTTTATATTTATTGTTATTTAGGTATTTAGTTTTTAATTATACAGAAAGGGGGGAGATTTAAAGGGCTTCTGTCAGCCCACTAAACCGTTTTTTTTTGTTTTTGTTTACTAATAATCCCTATACTGCGAGCTATGCATACATAAGTTAAATAATCATTTTGGTTCAGTAGAATTTGATAAAAAGCTATCTTTAAAACATGCAAATTACCTTGCTACCAGCAAGTAGGGCGGCTACTTGCTGGTAGCAGCCGCATCCTCCGATGCTAATGACACCCCCTCCACATTGTGATTGACAGGGCCAGGGAACGGCCGCTCGGCCGCTCCATCCTCAATGCGCCTGCGCAGATTGAAGATAGGTACGGCCGCGGCGCAGGTGCCAGATTTTGAATGCAAACAGGCAGGGCCAGCAGAGAACGATTCCATTCCCTGGCCCTGTCAATCACAATGCGGAGGGGGCGTCATTAGGATCGGAGGATGCGGCTGCTACCAGCAAGTAGCCGCCCTACTTGCTGGTAGCAAGGTAATTTGCATATTTTAAAAATAGCTTTTTATTAAATTTTACTGAACCAAAATGATTATTTAACTTATGTATGCACAGCTCGCAGTATAGGGATTATTAGTAAACAAAAAAAAAAACGGTTTAGTGGGCTGACAGAAGCCCTTTAAACGTATTTATTTTTTTAACATTTTAGTTTAACTTTTTGTGATGAGTTTGTGGCTCATATATGAGCGTATAAATTATGTTTTTTTAATTTTGGTCTATCAGGGATTTTTAAAATGCTAATTTCTTATTCTGGCCTGCAGCATGAACACATTCAGCTTCACCAGCGAGGCTGAAAGTGTTCAGCTCAAGTACCGATGCCCCAGCAAAAATGCATACAGTGGAGGATACCCACAGCGGACCACAAAAAGACATCCTACACAAGATAGATATATAGCTATTTACATTAACACATTTTTCTATCTTGTGTAGGATGTCTTTTTGTGGTACTTGTGGTCCGCTGCAGGCATCCTCCACTGTATGCAGTTTTGCTGGGGATCGCCATTAGTGAAGGATCTGCTCCCCTGGGTATAGATGCACAACTGCATAAGTGGTTGAGCACTTTCTGCCTTTTGACACCATGCCATTTTTAGTAGTTTGGTGTATGTTTGGAGGTATATAAACTTCATATTTAAATGTGCCTGATTTTCCTCCACAGGCAACATTTAGGTGCACCTGTGAGGCCTGGGCCTTATCAGTCAGTCTTGGGTGGGACTCACAGCCTCCTCCCATTGCCAGCATGGCTGCATGTAGGAGGTAACTAGGAAATGTGCTGTGAGTTGGACCTTACGCTCCTGTAATTCGCCTACTGGCTCCTGGTATTGCCCATATGGCACAGGTAGGTTAGGGTTAGGTCCCGAGCTACTTGAGATACCTTGGCGCGGTGCTCAGGCTCAGATATGTCCTTCTTATAAGGATGTATTGGCTAAATTCTCAATTTTTTAACACCATTTTGAAGGTTTAGTCAGACTTGTTTATTTGCATCCACAGTAGTGCACTTTCCTTATTAATGTTTATTTCATATAGCTATTTACATCCACACATTTTTCTATCTTGTGTAGGATGTCTCTTGTGGTACTTGTGGTCCACTGCGTGCATCCTCCATTGTATGCATTTTTGCTGGGGATCGCCATAAACAACGGGCCAGTACTGCAGGATCAGCTCCCCTGGGTATAGATGCACATCTGCATAAGGGGTTGAGCACTTCCTGCCTTTTGACACCACACCATTTTTTGTAGTTCATTTTTAGGGTATGCCCACACATAACAGATTTTGCAATCTTTCTGGCTTTTCCAGACTTGTGGATGTGCAGTGGCTTTCACCCTATGTGTTGCAAAGTGGATATCCACAGCATAAATTAACATGCTACTGATTTAAAATCTGCACCAAATTTATGCCGCAGATTTTTTCCTATTGTTAAAACCGCATCCACTGCTGGAACTTCAAAATACTGTGGATTTGCTACATTCAAATCCACAGCATATCTGTCCTGTGTGGACGCATCCTTATGAAACCACACTGGACTTTAAGGCCACCTGCACACATTGGGGAATACGTGCGGTTTTTCCGTGAGGATTCTCATGTAGAAAAACCGCAGCATAATACAGTACCAGCAAAGTGTAGGAGATGTGGGGATTAGCTCTGGTAGACAGGACAAGCGAGTGCAGTATAGAGGCTAAGACACATTTGTAACTCAAAAACTGCAGTGTTTATTGCAGGTTCCCAGTATGACAGTCCATTTACAGTATTGGTGTTAGTTCACACCCAAAACAGTTCATACAAAAAAAACATTCACCTTTGATCCTGGGTGTTTAATCCACACCCGGCTAAATGCTGAGCCTCAGAAAGTCTACCTGCAGGCTTTAGGCGGCTTGCTTGCCCGACACCCTGTATTAGGCTTTCAGCAGAGTTTCGTACAGCTCCAGTGTCAGAGAGGAGTAATCCACCCCCTGACAATGCTGGCTGTTTTTTTATAGGCCTGTCAAAATCCGGCCTGGACTGTGGGGAGTATTCACCCACCCAGCACTTTGACTACTCCCAGTAAGAGCCATCCCGGATCAGCTATTTACAGCCATACTAGATAGCAAGGTGCCAAACAGTAACTGCTGCTGACACGTGAAAACTGGATCTTACTCCACCGAGGCCAGGAACCTACGTGCACTATCATCTATGATGATTCCTTCTACCTTCTTACAGACATTAGACAATTATTATGTACACTTTGCTTCTTCGTTCTGTGTGGAAATTGACCTGTTGTGCGGATTGTGAAATCTGCAGAATGTCAATTCTTTTTTCGCTTCTTCTGTGCGGATTTCACCCTTTTCACTACAAAATAAGATCTGCAGCAAATCTGCACCAAAAACTGCAAGTAACACATACAATCTTTGGTGCAGGAACACACAGAAATATGGACGGAAATGTGTGCAGAATTAATTGCTACGTTGTGTGTTCAATACTGTAATTGAAATGTTGCCCGATAAAGGATTTCATTTCAAGGTAAAGATTGATGCATTTCTTCATTTTAGATTGCACATTGGTATACTAAGGGCTCTTTCACACTTGCGTTCTTGTCTTCCGGCATAGAGTTCCGTCGTCGGGGCTCTATGCCGGAAGAATCCTGATCAGGATTATCCCAATGCATTCTGAATGGAGTTAAATCCGTTCAGGATGCATCAGGATGTCTTCAGTTCCGGAACGGAAAGTTTTTTGGCCGGAGAAAATACTGCAGCATGCTGCGCTTTTTGCTCCGGCCAAAAATCCTGAAGACTTGACACAAGGCCGGAGCCGGAATTAATGCCCATTGAAAGGCATTGATCCGGATCCGGCCTTAAGCTAAACGTCGTTTCGGCGCATTGCCGAATCCGACGTTTAGCTTTTTTAGAGTGGTTACCATGGCTGCCGGGACGCTAAAGTCCTGGCAGCCATGGTAAAGTGTAGTGGGGAGCGGGGGAGCAGTATACTTACCGTCCGTGCGGCTCCCAGGGCGCTCCAGAGTGACGTCAGGGCGCCCCACGCACATGGATGACGTGATCGCATGGCACGTCATCCATGCGCATGGGGCGCTCTGACGTCATTCTGGAGCGCCCTGGGACCCGCGCGAACTGTGAGTATACCGCTCCCCCGCTCCTACTATGGCAATCAGGACTTTAATAGCGTCCTGGCTGCCATAGTAACACTGAAAGCATTTTGAAGACGGATCCGTCTTCAAATGCTTTCAGTACACTTGCGTTTTTCCGGATCCGGCGTGTAATTCCGGCAAGTGGAGTACACGCCGGATCCGGACAACGCAAGTGTGAAAGAGGCCTAAAAGTGATGTTTGCCACTTTCATGTAGTGCTCAGGAAGAATCACCTCTAGATGGGAGATGAGAATAGTAATTAACCCCATGTACCTCCCATGAACCTCATTTTAAATAGTTGTTACTCTTCACATGAGACCTTCTCCTGACGACAAAAGAATGTGAACCTTAAAGGGGTTTTCTGGGACTAACATACTGATGACCTATCCATCTCACACCCACAGATTCCATAGGGTACAGAGTTGGAATACCACAGTGCCATACACTGTGCAGAGAATGTTCTCAGGTACTGCAGCTCCCATTCACCTGAATCATAAGGTACAGTACCCAGGAACGGCCACTACATGGTGTACAGAGCTTTGGTTTTCCAGCTCTGTACTACCTTTACATCTGGAACCTGCAGCTTTCACTAATGGTTGATTGGTGGGGAGATGGGTGTTGGCCCCCACCAATCTTATGTTCATGACCTCATCTATGGATAGGTTATCAATATGTTAGTGCCAGAAATCCCCTTTTACGGGCTGTTACATTTCAATAACTTATCCCTTATCTACAGTATAGGGGATAAGTGTCTAATTGGCAGTGTCCAACCACTGGGGTTCCTGATAATCAATAAAAAGGGGCCCGTATTCTCCTGTTTAGGCCTCATGCACACAGCCGTATGTATTTTGCGGTCCGCAAAAATACAGATGACGTCTGAGTGCATTCCGTATTTTGCGGAACGGAACAGCTGGCGCATAATAGAGCAATACTATCCTTGTCCGTAATGCAGACAATAATAGGACATGTTCTATTTTTTTGTGGAACGGAAATACTGACTTATGGCCAGCAAAAAAAAATGAACGGACACAGAAAGAAAATACGTTGGTGTGCATGAGGCCTTAAATGGAGCTGAGAAAAGTAGGCACGCTGCAGCTCCATTCATCTCTATGGGGCTGCCAGACATAACCTAGTGCTTGTACTCCCATAGAGTTGAATGGAACAGCAGCATGCGTGAGTGTGCACCACTTCATTAACATGGGGGAACACAGGCCACTGTGCTAGTGAGGCCTGACCTTCACCAATCACATATCTCCTATCCTGTGGAAAAGAGAGAAGTTGTTGTAATGGGACAATCCCTCTAACCCCTTAGTGACCACCAATATGAATTTTTACAGTGGTCACCAAGGGGTCTTAGGTTGGGTGCCTTTTTAAGGCACTGATCTTCCCTACAGCGGAGACCTGGGACTTGACTCTTCCATGAGAACTGAGCATCTGCTCTAACAGGCCAGTCTGGGCTTTTCAATGGAAAAAATTGCAAAATTAAAATCTCCACATATTTGGCAGCGCTGCGTCCGTAAAGACCTGCAATACGCAATTATCATGTAAATTATCCTATATGGTAAATGGTGTAAAAAAACAAACAAACAAACAAAAAAAAAACATAATTACTGCTTCATACTTAACCACCTCAGCCCCCTAGCTTAACCCCTTAAGGACCGAGGACGTACCGGTACGCCCTATTTCCCGAGTCCTTAAGGACCGAGGACGTACCGGTACGTCCTGACTTAAAATCTGCATTCCGGCGCCGCAGGGGTTAATCGGAACGGGACGCCGGCTGAAATCATTCAGCCGGCATCCCGTAACAACGCAGGGGGGGGTCATTGGACCCCCCCGTATCGGCGATCGCAGAAAACCGCAGGTCAATTCAGACCTGCGGTTTTCTGCGTTTCCGGTCCATTCGGGTGTCCTGTGACCCGATGAACCGGAAAAAGACTGCGATCGGTGGCGTAATTTTACACCACCAATCGCAGTCCGAGGATTTGCAGAGGCGGAGCTGGCCCTGGTGCTGAACGCCGCTGTCCAGGGTGCTGATTGGTGCAGGGGAGAGAGGCGCGAGATTCAAACTTCCTGCGCTCCTCTCTCCCCTCCTCTTCCTGTCCAGCACCCTGACCGTGCAGCATCGTCCAGCACCAGCTCCTGTGTCCCCCTAAATCGGCATCCATCACCCTCCTGCACCCATCGCCACCCAGGTAGGTTAGGGTCAGTGAGGGAGAGGCACCGTTAGGCAGGGAAAGAAGGGAAAAGTTAGAAAAAAAAAAAAAAAAAAAACACATTTATTCCAAACTTTTTTTTTTTACAACTTTCAGACCCCAGACCCAGACCCCACGCCACTTGCCCCCCCCGCATCCCCCCCACCACCAGCCCCCCCCCCCACCACCAGCCCCCCCCCCCCACCCACCAACCCCCTCCCCCCACCACCAGACCCTTCCCCCACCACCACATTTTTTTTTTTCTGCGTGCGCTGACTGGCCGGCACTTTTTAGCGTCCGTCCACTGTTAGCGCATCGCCCGCCCCACCACCCCACCGACCGCTGATCAGCGTTGAACCGCAGATCAGCAAGTTTGAACTTTTTTTTTTTTTTTTTTTTCCTAACACATTTTTTTTGCCTGGACTTTTTAGTACGTGAACACCCGTGCCCCCACACACACGCACATAGAATAAAGGTTTACACGCACGCACATACACACGCACACACACACACCCATGGCCCGCCGGGTGTTCTCAGCCGAGGAGGCATATGCCCAGATTGCCTCCGACTCTGAGAGCCCCAGTGAGGATGAGGATGACCCCACGTTCCTTTTGTCATCCGCATCCTCCTCATCATCATCGGATGACGATGAGCCACCAAGGCAGCGGAGACGCCGCCAGGCGGAGCCAGGGGCCACACATGCTAGGGATCCTGTGGCCCACCCTAGTACGAGCCGCCCTGGGGTTCGTACTGGTTTCCCGGCCCACCAAATAAGTTCACCGGAGCCCCCTGCCGATGAACTTAGCTGGTGTCCCCCAGTGGACTTTGAGCCTGAGATTCCGGATTTCGCTGGCAATCCTGGAATCCAGATTCCCACAGTGGGGTTTACTGAAATAGACTTTTTTAGTTTTTTTTTCAGTAACCCACTGGTGAATTTGATGGTGGAGCAGACGAATCTGTACGCCCAACAGTTCGTCGCTCAAAACCCAGGCTCAGTTTTGGCTAGACCCGGTGGCTGGACGCCGGTCAGTGCAGCCGAGATGAGGACATTTTGGGGCCTCGTGCTGCATATGGGTCTAGTCCAAAAACCCAGTGTCAGGCAATACTGGAGTGGGGACGTCCTATACCAGACCCCACTGTACAGTATGGTCATGACACGTCACCGGTTTGAGGCCATCCGGAAATGTCTGCATTATTCCGATAATGCAGCATGTCCCCCCCGAGGTGATCCTGCCTATGACCGGCTGTACAAGATACGGCCGGTCATCGATCACTTTGGGGCCACATTTCAGCAGGCCTACGTACCTGGAAGGGAGGTCGCGGTTGATGAGTCTCTCGTTGCGTTCAAGGGGAGACTCAGTTTCCGCCAATACATTCCCACAAAGCGGGCGAGGTATGGCGTGAAGCTATACAAAATTTGTGAGAGTACCTCAGGGTACACTTACAAATTTCGTGTGTACGAGGGGCGAGATTCCCGGATTCAACCACCAGAATGTCCCCCCACTCTGGGTGTTACCGGGAAACTCGTGTGGGACCTTATGTACCCACTGCTGGATAAGGGTTACCACTTGTACGTGGACAACTTTTATACCAGCATTCCCTTGTTCAGGTCCCTTGCCGCCAGATCCACGTTCGCTTGTGGGACCGTGCGGAAAAATCAACGCGGCCTCCCTGCCTACCCCCTCCAGGTACCTATCCCCAGGGGTGAGACCCGTGCACTTACCAGTGGAAACCTGTTGCTGGTCAGGTATAAGGACAAGAGGGATGTCCTTATGCTGTCCACAATCCACGGTAACAGCACCACCCCAGTCCCTGTGCGAGGTACCGCGGCAACGGTCCTCAAGCCCGATTGTATCGTCGACTACAATCGGTATATGGGAGGAGTTGATCTCTCTGATCAAGTCCTCACGCCATATAACGCCATGCGCAAAACCCGGGCATGGTACAAAAAAGTTGCGGTCTACATGGTGCAGGTTGCCATGTACAACTCTTTTGTACTATCCCGAAGCGCTGGCAGCACAGGGACATTCCTCCAATTCTATGAGGCAGTCCTCAAAGACCTGATCTTTTCGGACCGGGAAAGAGCAGGCCGGAGTACCTCGGGAACTGGAGGCGCCCGGATCGTCCCTGGCCAACACTTTCCAGGTGTGGTCCCCCATACTGGAAAGAAGGGACGAACCCAAAAAAAGTGCAGAGTGTGTCACAAGAGGGGGATACGGAAGGACACCACAACTCAATGTGACACGTGCCCCGATCATCCGGGCCTCTGCATTATCGATTGCTTCAGGGAGTATCACACTTCCATGGAGTACTAAATTTTTATAATCCCCAACAGTTCACTAGAGAACATAAAACACTATGGCTCTCAGACTTTGGAGACACGAAAACAATTTTTCTTTCCCCAAAAAATATTAGTTTTAGTGCAGGCATCCTCAAACTGCGGCCCTCCAGATGTTGTAAAACTATAACTCCCAGCATGCCCAGACAACCTACAGCCATCATCAGGGCATGGTGGGAATTGTAGTTTTACAACATCTGGAGGGCCGCAGTTTTAGGATGCCTGCTTAGTGTCTCCAAAGTCTGAGAGCCATACATATTGGGCATCGTCGCGTGCGTAAAAGTCGTCGCTATAAAAATAACTTTTTACCAAACGCCTCGGATGAACGGTGTTAAAAATATAAAATAAAAACGGTGCCAAAACACCTATTTTTGGGCAAAATTTAAATTTAAATCCATTTTGCCGGTAATAAAGCAAGGGTTAACAGCCAAACAAAACTAAACATTTATTGCCCCAATTCTGTAGTTTGCAGAAACACCCCATATGTGGTCGTAAATGGCTATATAGCCGCACGGCAGGGCATAGAACGAAGGGAACTCCATACGGTTTCTGGAAGGCAGATTTTGATGGACAGTTTTTTTTTTTACACCATGTCCCATTAGAAGCCCCCCCTGATGTAGCCTAGACTAGAAACTCCAAAAAAGTGACCCCATCTAAGAAACTACACCCCTCAAGGTATTCAAAAATTACTTTACAAACTATGTTAACCCTTTAGGTGTTCCACAAAACTAAATAGCGAATGTAGAAACAATTTTAGTATTACATTTTTTTGTTACATTGCCTCAAAAAAGAGTAATATAGAGCAACCAAAAATCTAATTTACCCCAAAAATTGTCCCAAAACAACAACCACCTTATCCCGTAGTTTCCTAGATGGGGTCACTTTTATGGAGTTTCTACTCTAGGGGTGCATCAGGGGGCTTGAAAGGGTACATGGTGTAAATAAACCAGTCCAGCAAAATCTGCCTTCCAAAAACCGTATGGCGTTCCCCTTCTTCTATGTCCTGCCGTTTAGCCAAACAGTAGTTTACGACCACATATGGGGTGTTTTTGCAAACTACAGAATCAGGGCAACCCATTTTGAGTGTTGTTTGGCAGTTAACCCTTGTTTTACTCCTGGAAAAAATTGATTATATTGGAAAATTTTCCAAAAAATAGAAATTTCTAAATTGTTTCTCCATCTGCCATTAACTCTTGTGGAACACCTAAAGGGTTAACAAAGTTTGTAAACCCAGTTTTGAATACCTTGAGGGGTGTACTTTCTTAGATGGAGTCACTTTTTTGAAATTTCTATTCTAGGGGTGCAACAGGGGGCTTCAAATGGGACATGGTATAAACAAAACCAGTCCTGCAAAATCTGCCTTCCAAAACCCATATGGTGTTCCCCTCCTTCTATGTGCTACCGTTCGGCCAAACAGTAGTTTACGACCACATATGGGGTGTTTTTGCAAACTACAGAATCAGGGCAACCCATTTTGAGTGTTGTTTGGCAGTTAACCCTTGTTTTACTCCTGGAAAAAATTGATTATATTGGAAAATTTTCCAAAAAATAGAAATTTCAAAATTGTTTCTCCATCTGCCATTAACTCTTGTGGAACACCTAAAGGGTTAACAAAGTTTGTAAACCCAGTTTTGAATACCTTGAGGGGTGTACTTTCTTAGATGGAGTCACTTTTTTGAAATTTCTATTCTAGGGGTGCAACAGGGGGCTTCAAATGGGACATGGTATAAACAAAACCAGTCCTGCAAAATCTGCCTTCCAAAACCCATATGGTGTTCCCCTCCTTCTATGTGCTACCGTTCGGCCAAACAGTAGTTTACGACCACATATGGGGTGTTTCTGCAAACTACAGATTCAGGGCAACCCATTTTGAGTGTTGTTTGGCAGTTAACCCTTGTTTTACTCCTGGAAAAAATTGATTATATTGGAAAATTTTCCAAAAAATAGAAATTTCAAAATTGTTTCTCCATCTGCCATTAACTCTTGTGGAACACCTAAAGGGTTAACAAAGTTTGTAAACCCAGTTTTGAATACCTTGAGGGGTGTACTTTCTTAGATGGAGTCACTTTTTTGAAATTTCTATTCTAGGGGTGCAACAGGGGGCTTCAAATGGGACATGGTATAAACAAAACCAGTCCTGCAAAATCTGCCTTCCAAAACCCATATGGTGTTCCCCTCCTTCTATGTGCTACCGTTCGGCCAAACAGTAGTTTACGACCACATATGGGGTGTTTCTGCAAACTACAGAATCAGGGCAACCCATTTTGAGTGTTGTTTGGCAGTTAACCCTTGTTTTACTCCTGGAAAAAATTGATTATATTGGAAAATTTTCCAAAAAATAGAAATTTCAAAATTGTTTCTCCATCTGCCATTAACTCTTGTGGAACACCTAAAGGGTTAACAAAGTTTGTAAACCCAGTTTTGAATACCTTGAGGGGTGTACTTTCTTAGATGGAGTCACTTTTTTGAAATTTCTATTCTAGGGGTGCAACAGGGGGCTTCAAATGGGACATGGTATAAACAAAACCAGTCCTGCAAAATCTGCCTTCCAAAACCCATATGGTGTTCCCCTCCTTCTATGTGCTACCGTTCGGCCAAACAGTAGTTTACGACCACATATGGGGTGTTTCTGCAAACTACAGAATCAGGGCAACCCATTTTGAGTGTTGTTTGGCAGTTAACCCTTGTTTTACTCCTGGAAAAAATTGATTATATTGGAAAATTTTCCAAAAAATAGAAATTTCAAAATTGTTTCTCCATCTGCCATCAACTCTTGTGGAAGACCTAAAGGGTTAATAAAGTTTGAAAAAACAGTTTTGAATACCTTGAGGGGTGTAGTTTCTAGAATGGGGTCATTTTTGGGAGGTTTCTATTATCTAAGCCTCACAATATGACTGCAAACCTGAACTGGTCCATAAAAAGTGGGATTTTGAAGATTTCTCAAAAATTTCAAATTTTGCTTCTAAACTTCTAAGCATTGTAACATCCCCAAAAAATAAAATATCATTCCCAAAACAATTCAAACATGAAGTAGACATATGGGGAATGTAAAGTCATCACAATTTTTGGGGGTATTACTATGTATTACAGAAGTAGAGAAACTGAAACTTTGAAATTTGCTAATTTTTCAAAATTTTTGGTAAAAAATGTATTTTTTTATGCAAAAAAATTAACTTTTTTGACCCAATTTTAGCAGTGTCATGAAGTACAATATGTGACGAAAAAACAATCTCAGAACGGCCTGGGTAAGTCGAAGCGTTTTAAAGTTATGAGCACTTAAAGTGACACTGGTCAGATTTGCAAAAAATGGCCTGGTCCTTAAGGTGAAAATGAGCCTGGTCCTTAAGGGGTTAAACACCCTTAATGACCAGACCACTTTTTACACTTCTGCACTACACTACTTTCACCGTTTATTGCTCGGTCAAACAACTTACCACCCAAATGAATTTTACCTCCTTTTCTTCTCACTAATAGAGCTTTCATTTGGTGGTATTTCATTGCTGCTGACATTTTTACTTTTTTTGTTATTAATCGAAATTTACCTAAATTTTTGCAGAAAATGACATTTTTCACTTTCAGTTGTAAAACTTTTTTTTTTAAACTGACATCTATATATACATTTTTCTCTAAATTTATTGTTCTACATGTCTTTGATAAAAAAAAAAAAATGTTTGGGTAAAAAAAAAAAAATGGTTTGGGTTAAAGGTCTAGCGTTTACAAACTATGGTACAAAAATGTGAATTTCCTCTTTTTGAAGCAGCTCTGACTTTCTGAGCACCTGTCATGTTTCCTGAGGTTCTACAATGCCCAGACAGTAACCCCCCCCCCCACAAATGACCCCATTTCAGAAAGTAGACACCCTAAGGTATTTGCTGATGGGCATAGTGAGTTCATAGGACTTTTTATTTTTTGTCACAAGTTAGCGGAAAATCATCATTTTCCGCTAACTTGTGATAAACAAATTCTAGGAACTCGCCATACCCCTCACGGAATACCTTGGGGTGTCTTCTTTCCAAAATGGGGTCACTTGTGGGGTAGTTATACTGCCCTGGCATTTTAGGGGCCCTAATGCGTGAGAAGTAGTTTGAAATCAAAATGTGTAAAAAATGCCCTGTGAAATCCTAAAGGTGCTCTTTGGAATGTGGGCCCCTTTGCCCACCTAGGCTGCAAAAAAGTGTCACACATGTGGTATCGCCGTACTCGGGAGAAGTTGGGCAATGTGTTTTGGGGTGTCATTTTACATATACCCATGCTGGGTGAGAGAAATATCTCGGCAAAAGACAACTTTTCCCATTTTCTTTTTTTATACAAAGTTGGCATTTGACCAAGATATTTATCTCACCCAGCATGGGTATATGTAAAAAGACACCCGAAAACCAAAACACATTGCCCGACGTCTCCTGAGTACGGCGACACCACATGTGTGACACTTTTTTGCAGCCTAGATGCGCAAAGGGGCCCAAATTCCTTTTAGGAGGGCATTTTTAGACATTTGGATCCCTGACTTCTTCTCACGCTTTAGGGCCCCTAAAATGCCAGGGCAGTATAAATACCCCACATGTGACCCCATTTTGGAAAGAAGACACCCCCAAGGTATTCAATGAGGGGCATGGCGAGTTCATAGAAATTAATTTTTTGGGGCACAAGTTAGCGGAAATTTGATTTTTTTGTTTTGTTTTTTCTCTCACAAAGTCTCCCTTTCCGCTAACTTGGGACAAAAATCTTTCAATCTTTCATGGACTCAATATGCCCTTCACAGAATACCTTGGGGTGTCTTCTTTCCGAAATGGGGTCACATGTGGGGTATTTATACTGCTCTGGCATTTTAGGGGCCCTAAAGCGTGAGAAGTCTGGAATATAAATGTCTAAAAATTTTTACGCATTTGGATTCTGTGAGGGGTATGGTGAGTTCATGTGAGATTTTATTTTTTGACACAAGTTAGTGGAATATGAGACTTTGTAAGAAAAAAAATAAAAATATCAATTTCCGCTAACTTGTGCCAAAAAAATGTCTAAATGGAGCCTTACAGGGGGGTGATCAGGGAGTCTATATGGGGTGATCACCACCCTGTCATTGATCACCCCCCTGTAAGGCTCCATTCAGACGTCCGTATGTGTTTTGCGGATCCGCGGTGTTCGTGTTTTGCGGATCCACAAAACACATACGGACGTCTGAATGGAGCCTCACAGGGGGGTGATCAATGACAGGGGGGTGATCAGAGAGTGTATATGGGGTGATCACCCCCCTGTAAGGCTCCATTCAGATGTCCGTATGTGTTTTGCGGATCCGATCCACGGATCCGTAAAACACATACGGACGTCTGAATGGAGCATGACAGAAGGTGATCAATGACAGGGGGGTGATCAGGGAGTCTATATGGGGTGATCAGGGGTTAATAAGTGACAGGGGAAGGGGTGTAGTGTAGTGGTGTTTGGTGCTACTTATTACTGAGCTGCCTGTGTTCACAGGAAATCTCGCGTCTCGGACCGCGATCCTGCGTTAGGTGGTCCGGAGGCGGTTAATCACCACCACAAAAAAAACCTGAATAAAAAGCTATCAAAGGTGGGTTCACATCACGTTTTTCCCATCCGTTTAATATATACAAAAAAAATGCACTTTAAAAGGATGCCTCAGACTGATGCCATATAGTGGCATTCTCACCATAGAGTTCCATTGTAAAAAAAAAGTATACTGTGCAGTATAGAAGAACGTGGTGTTCTGCGTTTTTGTATCCTTTTTTTTGGTAATGTATGCATCAAATGGAGGCATAAAACGTCATGTGAACCCAGCCTAAGGCCTCTTGCACACAATTTTTTTTACCCCGTTTCCATTCCGTATACGGAACCATTCATTTCAATGGATCCGCAAAAAAAAAAGGAAGGTACTCCGTGTGCCTTCCAATTCCGTTCCAAGGTAGAACATGTCCTATTATTGTCCGTATAACGGACAAGGATAGTACTGTTCTATCAGAGGCCAGTTGTTCCGTTCCGCAAAAAAAACTGAATGCACACAGTAGTGATCCGTAATTTTTTTCGGATCCATTTTTTGTGGACCACAAAATACTGAAAAAGCCATACGGTTGTGTGCAAGAGGCCTAAGTGCTATGTATAAATGAAAAACACAAGGTGTCCGCAAAAATATAGCCCTCACACAGCTCCGTGGAAAGAAAAAGAAAATAGTTATGGGCCTTGAGATGCGGCGATGCAAATAAATTTTTCTTCTTTTAAAAAAAGTTTTTATTGCGTGAACGTGGTAAAACATAATAAAACTGCATGTATTTGGCATTGCTGTAATAGTACTGACCCAGAGAATAAAGTTATCATGAACAGAGATGAGCGAACCTCGGCGTACAAATTCCGTTATGGATTCCACTACCACGGACTATAACGTATGCTCCGTGGTAGCGGAATCCATAATGTAATTCTCAGATAACCTGACCCTTGTGCGCCGAACTTGAAAACAGAGGTTCGCTCTACTACGGTAATCGCGAGCGAAGCGAGCTTCAGGCGTTCAGCGTCCATGCATTTAAAACGTTTGATTACTACTGTCCAGAGATCCATCTTCATGTCCAGCACTGTTTAATAAACTATGCGCGGAAATATCGGTGTGGTATAAACTACAGCATGGATTTCCTATTGGAAAAAGGCCGCATGTGAACATACCCCTACAAAACGTATCGGAGCACCCTTGCTCCGAAAGCTTTTTACACAAGGGGTCTGTCCGGTGGACCACGGGGGATTACTAGCCGTGTCTGGTGTAAAAATCCAAATACTAGGAAGCCCTCGGCCGTGAAGACAGGCATTGGTGCAGTCTACACCCTCATTGTATCTGTTTGCGAAAAGCTGGATGACAACCATGCGCCAGCATTACATGACTTCCACCAGTTGTCACCCAGCTCTGTCATACTATGGACAATACTGATGGAATTCCAGGGGGACAGCAGGGGCCCATATCGTGGTAAGAGTGCAGCACCCGGAACCTCCTCACACTGCACCTTCTCCCTTCTGCACTTTGGTTCCGTCGGGGGACACGTAACCTGACGTGTGAGAAGATCGATGAACACTTCCGGCGGAAGTAGCGCCCACGTGGACTGTGTGAGCGCAGGAAAGTGTGGAGCACAGCCGGGAGTCTGCACGGGTGATATAAGTAAGATATAAACATCAGACTGGTGTACTACAAGTCACAGCGTGGCTTTCTAATGGAGCAGTATGTGTAATGGTCCATAGCTTGCGCTGTACAGCTGCGGCGCTGAGTGTTAGGGTTGTCTCGCCTCAGCAAGTGCCATTTATCCTGTAGAGAGGAAGTCACTTACTAATGTATTGTGATTCTCCATATTGTCTCTTTCCAGGGTATCAACATTATACACTGCTGGTACCCAGGGGTTATGACCACCCTGCAATCCGACAGTGGTGGTCGTGGTTGCACACTATAGGAAAAATCACAGGCCTCTCTGGTGGCTGGGACTGTTGGAGTCCGTATAGACCTGCTTACACTGCACATTGCCAGGTGTTATGACCACCCTGTAATCCAGCAGTGGTGGTCGTGGTTGCACACTATAGACAAAATCACAAGCCTCTCTGGTGGCTGGGACTGTTGGAGTCCGTATAGACCTGCTTACACTGCACATTGCCAGGTGTTATGACCACCCTGTAATCCAGCAGTGGTGGTCGTGGTTGCACACTATAGACAAAATCACAGGCCTCTCTGGTGGCTGGGACTGTTGGAGTGCGTATAGACCTGCATACACTGCTCATTGCCAGGTGTTGTGACCACCCTGTAATCCAGCAGTGGTGGTCGTGGTTGCACACTATAGACAAAATCACAGGCCTCTCTGGTGGCTGGGACTGTTGGAGTGCGTATAGACCTGCATACACTGCTCATTGCCAGGTGTTGTGACCACCCTGTAATCCAGCAGTGGTGGTTGTGGTTGCACACTATAGACAAAATCACAAGCCTCTCTGGTGGCTGGGACTGTTGGAGTCCGTATAGACCTGCTTACACTGCACATTGCCAGGTGTTATGACCACCCTGTAGTCCGGGCTTGCACATTATAGGAATAAGTGCTGAGCTGTATATGTGCTCCCGCGGTCTGGATCAACGGAGAGGCTGGGGCTTTTTCCTACACTGTACAAGCACGACCACCACTGCTGGATTACAGGGTGTTTATAACCCCTGGAAATGAGTAATGTGATGAAAAAATGAAGCCAGCCAGCAAAGAATACAATATGGACAATCGCAATACATTAGTAAGGGCCGTGTATTACCCTTCCTCTACACTATAATTGCCACTTACTGAAGTGAGACAACCCCTTTAAGTGCCTGCCCGTTGCACTGTACATGTATGGTTGTGAGCTGTACCCACAGAGTGTTAAAGGGGTTGCCCATTAAGTGTCTAATCACTAGAGCAGGCTCCATGTTTCCGTGATGGAATGGCAGGTAGTACGTGTGTGCTGACACTATATTTCAGTTCTATGGGACTACTAGGGGTAGCCAACTACAGACGCTCTGCTTTCTCTGGCAGCCACATATAAAGTTACATGGGGTGTTGGGGCGTCTCAGGGTTTTACCCCTGCCGGTTACACACCTAGCCCCTTTCCTGTGTATAGGGGATAAGTTGTAAAGGGGCAATCCTTCAGAGGGGGTTTCCCTCAACTGCCATTTATCAGCATATAGCTGACACCTACTGATCGTTAATAGGGAAGTCTTGAACCCTTGCTTTCTGTACTGTAAGAAGCTTTGCACCTCATCACATGAGGGGACAGGTTTTTATTCACCAGAGGGAAACAATGAAGCAGTTTCCTAGAGAAATATTCGGTTTAGTGTTTTATGTCATCCATTTTGAGAATTTTGTCAGCCATTACAGCTTCAGTATAACACCCGACACCCCCCTCTGAACAGTTATGTTCAGCGGGTTCCAGCAGGGGTGCACCTAGCCTTTCTGCTGCCTGAGGCAAAATTTAAAACCGCAGCTACCCCCCCAATGCTAATTTCTTAACCTAACCCCTTTGCCACAATGAAAGCGCTCATTGCCCATGGCCCTTCTGCTGCCCCATCTTGCCTCTGCCTGGTGCTGCCTCACCTGGCTTCATTGGTGGTGCACCACTGGGTTCTAGAAACTAGCCAGTGGATGTAGCTGGAAGCAGACGTTTAGGAGGATAGGTCATCACTATCTAGAGCAGGGATGTCAAACTCGCGGCCCTCCAGCTGTTGCAAAACTACAACTCCCATCATGCCTGGGCATACTACAGCTATCAGGGAATGATGGGAGTTGTAGTTTTGCAACATCTGGAGGGCCATGAGTTTGACATCCATGATCTAGAGTGTGGACAAATCCCTTTAACCACCTCCCGTCCGCCCATAAAATAAAAACATCCGGGAGGTGGTTCTCTATCTCTGAATGGACGTTCCTGAATCTCCATTCAGAGACTGCAGCTGCACGCTAATCGTGCAGCTGCCAAGTGGGGGGCCTGCTGTCAGTGACAGCAGGGCAACCCACAGGGAAGGCAGGGACAGTTCCCAGGTGTCCCTGCCTTCTAGATTGCTGTATACACAGCGCTCACCGAGCACTATGTATACAGAGCAGGAAGCACTATGCGCTTCCTGTTCCGGCCCAGCGGTCATGTGACCGCCGGGGCCAGGAGAGTGCAGGAGCTGTCAGGTCTTCTACAGATCTCGATCACCCCTGCACTGAGGCTGTACAGCCTCTCTGGGGGGTGTATTTCTCCTGTAACTGGGGCTACTATGTCAGCCCCAGTTACAAGAGAAACCAATAGTGAGGGAAAAAAAAAGTGGTGTTAAATGTCCCCCAGATGTCTTGTATGGCCTTATGGGGGACGAAAAGTGTAAAAAAAAATAAAAATAAAAAATTCCCCAAGTAAGGAATAAAAAAATGTTAAAAATAGAAAAAAATAAAAATAAAATAGACATATTTGGTATTGCCTCGTCCATGACAGTCGGCTCTATAAATATATCACATGATCCACCCAGTCCGATAAACACCATAAAAAAAGTGTCAAACAAAGCCATTTTTGTCACCTTACATCACAAAAAGTGCAACACCAAGTGATCAAAAAGGTGTATGTCCCACAAAATGGTACCAATACAACCGTCACCTCATTCTGCAAAAAATGAGCCCCTACATAAGAAAATCGCTCAAAAAATAAAAAAACTATAGCTCTCAGAACATGGACACATTAAAACATATTTTTCTCGTGCATGGCATTGGGGGACACAGCACCATGGGTATATGTCCAACTACCACTAGGAGGCACTAGACACAAAGTGTTGGCTCCTCCCAGGTGGGCTATACCCTCTCCACAGGCACGAGGCTATTCAGTTTTAGTCTAGTGTCCGTAGGAGGCAGACCTGTCCTGCTTTTTTGCAGGTTCTGCTGTTTATTTTTATTCTTTTTTTCTCTCTTCCGCAGGTCGGTTTTTTTCCACCGTTATACCTGCTGCAGGCTGGGGCTCCATCGTGTTCCACTTTAGTTGCCCCCCCTGCGGGCGCGTACTTCGGTACCATCGCCGGTCACCCAGTCCCCACGGACTGCATCCGCAGTGGCTTGCCGGCATTCCCACGGTTCCCGTGTTGAGTCTGCCGAAGGGGTGACCGTGCTGCGCCCGAAGACATCGGATGGTGAGTATATCGGATGGTGAGTATACTCCCCTGTCCCTGTGTCCCTGCCCCAGGGTTAGGTTCCCTTCTGTGGCCAGGGGGATGGGATCCACCTTAGCTGGGGGTCCTGGGGAGCCTCTTCGTTCCTCCTAGCCAACCCCCTCCCCCTCCTGGGGGGGTTATATTCATTTTTTTCCTCCCTTCTTTTCCCCCTCGGTTGGTCTTTTCTCTCCTCCCTGGCCACAGTCTCTCCCTGGCTTCCCCGCTACTTTAGTCCCCGGCTTCTGCCGGGACTAGGCCTCATCTTCTATGGCCTGTCCCCGGCTCCCAGGTGCTCTGTTTGCCCTGATCTGCCTATCCCCAGGTGTCGCTTCTCCCCCCCTACCCTACTCACCTATTTTTATGGTTCGGTGGGCCCTCTGTCGGCCGCGGTTCGCCCCGCCCCCCTTGCTCCATTCCCGGCCACCTCATAAATCGAGGCCCCGGCTTTTGGGCCTGCTAGGCCGCAATCTTCCCGGCCCCTCCCCCTTGCTTCCCGGGCTTTTCTGAGCCCCGCCCGGCCCTCGGGAGGAGCTATCTCCTCACCCTTTCCTGGGCTAACATGTTTTTTCTGTTGGAGGGGGTGGTTAACCCCTCGATTGCTTCATGTCCCCTGCAGCCCTACTGACCACCTCTTTTTTGGGGAACAGCTGCTGCTGCACCTCTTTGGGGGAACACTGCGTCCGGGTCAGGATAGACAGCCTCTGCTGGCTGCTTTTTGAGCATCTCTTCTCCCAACAGCTCCTCGGTCGCCACGTGTTTTCACGTGCGTCCGCTGTCTACAATGGCTGCCATGTGGTCATCCTGTCCCTGCTGGTGTGCAGTACCTCTTCCCAGATCCCATTGTTTTCCCTGAACAATCTTTTTGTGTAGGTTCCCCATGAATGGGTCCCTCCGTGTCAATGCCATGGGAACCTTGGCCGACTCTCCTTGGCAGTGTCGCTGGAACGCTACCAACCCAAATTGCGGCCACCTCTGCCCTCCCAGGGTCCTCCCTGCAGATGGGGCATGCTCAGTTAGGGGTACCTGCACCCGGGTTCGGCGAGGGGTAGCTCACAGTACACCCTCGGGTGGTCTCAACGGGGTCCCACCCCTCCTCGGCATCCTCGGATCCCCCCCAGGACAGGCCTGAGGCTGGTGACGAATCCTTCCTGTCACCCCATCCGTTGCCTCTGGGGACACCTCTGCACCGATTCCCTCGGAACAGAGCATCAGGCGGTCTTCCTCCATATAGAAGCCCTCTGGGAGGTCAAGACTACGTGCACGGAGGAACCTCTCCTACCTAAACAGGGTTGGTATCCCCTCTAGTGGATTTTCGGATGGTGCTCCCCTGACCGCACAGGTATTCAACCGCACAGGTAAGGCAGCCGTCCCCGTGTTTAGCATACTGAGTCACCTACCCGGTGTCTGATACGTACGCCTTCTCCTTAACAGGGGGGTTCCTGCACCACTGCCATAGGCTGTCCCTGACAAGCCTTCCTGGTTCCCCTATACCAGGGGCTATCCTCTACACATTTGAGAGTGTTTCCGTGGGGTTCCCATCCTGGTGTTGGTGTTCGCCACTCTACCTCATTACAGGGAGTTCCTGTTCTGGGCAAGCGGTTAGCTCGGCTATCGCCTCCTGTAGGTTGGTGAGTTCAGAGCAATTGTACAGCCGCCTTGCCCCTTTTCTTAGGTAGTGTACCTACAGGAGCCATTACTCCTGGCTGGCTCTATGGTGTTCCATACAGCACTATTTCTCCCTTCCGGGTGAGATATACAGGTCGCTTCAATTGCCGTTGCAATTGCACCTGTCTGTTCCCAGCCACTTTGCTCCTGTCATAGGTGGAGTACCTACACCATCTCCTGATGCTGTAGCCAATTCCCCTGGCTTGGCGCTATGGTGTTCCATGCGACACTATTTCTCCCTTCCTGGCGAGATATACAGGCTGCCTTTAATTGCCGCTGCAATTGCGCCTGTCTGTTCCCAGCCAATTTGCTTCCTTCACAGGTAGAGTACCTACGCCATCACCGGTGCTGTAGCCGATACCTCTGGCGGGCTCTGTTGTGTTCCATGCGGCAACATTTCTCCCTACGGGCGGAATATAGAGGCCACTTTCAATTGCCGTAGAATTGCCCCTGTCCGGTTCAGTTACCTGTCTGTTCCCTGCCGCCTTGATCCCTTAACAGGTGGAGTACCTGAGCCATCTCCGGATGCGGTAGCCGTTCCTCCTGTCCGGCTTTATGGTGTTCCATGTGGCATTTTCTCTCCTTACAGGACGAGATATTGAGGCCTCCTCCTATTGCCGTGGCCATTGCACCTACCTCATCATAGTGTGCACCAAACGGCCATCTTACTCCCTTCATGGGTAGAGTCCCTGAACCGTCTCCGATGCTGCAGCCGTTCAACCTGTCTGGCTTCTAGGGTGTGCTATGCGGCCCTGTTTCTGTTGCCATTGCACCTACCTGATTGTGGTGTGCACCTGTCTTGTTCTTTGTGGTACCGTGCGGCCCTACTGGGTTCCATTGTTAACGCGGTTGCTGTTGCACCTCTCTGGGTCTAGGGTGCACCATGCGGCCACATTGCTTCGATCTTAAATGTAGTTCCTCTAACACAGCCATATTTCTACTTTACAGGTTGTGTACCTGTACCCTCCGTATGCTGTCTCATTCCCAGATGCTGTGGCTATGTTTCCACTCTCCTTAGTTGGCAACATGCAGCCACTTTCCCCATATTTTAGGCGTGTGTTTGTAGTACCCCAAGCGCTGGGCCCTGTGGTGCGGTCTGTAGCTCAGACAGTTTCTGTATCACTGGGTGTTTTCTGCCCACGGGTTCTAATCTGTGCTGCGGATGTTGGTTCCATCCATTTGGTTCTTCCATACATCTGCCACTCCTTTACTGTCGCGCTCATTGGTCTCCTTCTACCTCTCAAGGCACTGTCTGCACCAGGCCCCCTTCGTTCAGCGTGTGCATGGTTTCCATGTCTGGCAGGTGTGGGCCAGCCCAACCCCCACCTTGTCGGTCTACTGCTACTTCTGGTAGCTCCAGTATATGACTGATCTGTCTGATCCGGCGGGTGGTCCTCATTCAACCACGCTCCCTACTCCGTGGCCAGGTGGTTGTTGGCCTTCGTGCTGTAGTTGCTCTTGCCTTCTCTTTACGGTACTACGGTATGCTGTGCTCCGCGTTACCCCATGTTATAGGGGAGTACTCGCGTTGTTTCCTAATTGCTGAGCGGCCCATTCCTGGTGAAGTACAAGGATCTCCACTGGATCTTCTACCTTGTTTGGACACGTAGCTGGTGGCATCGGCCGCGGCTGCGGTTTTCTGTCATCGCTGGATGTCCGCCACACGGAATCCTTCTGGGTCCACGGCTTTTATCATTGCTGGACGTCCTCCCTGATGGGTCAAGGACAGGACCTCTGAGCGCCACACACACCTGTCTGAATTTTCAGCTGCTTGCTCTGGTATCGGACAGGGCCCCGTAGTTCCTTTTGGGTCCAGGTGTTTTCGGTATTCCCTTGTATTTTCTGCTTAGTTGTGCTACATGGCGGAGGGGCAGTCCTCTTGGACCTTGCCGTCGTCTGCACCTGTCTGGTGCTTTCTCCCCCCTGGAAGTTTTCTGTATGCCGGTCGCAGCTGGTTTCTACATTTCTATGTAGGCTACCCCGGTTTTTTCATGGCGACTTCTGCATTCCTTATGCATATGGATGTCTGTCGTTTTGTGGTACATCCCGAGCTGCTGTACTTGCCCTCTCTGGGACAATGTTTAAGGTTTGCTGGTCAATATTCTTGGTACGGCTAGTTGTCCATGGCCTATGCCCCTTCCCCTATGGTGGTTTCTTTTCGCCTTTCCTGGATATTCTGGCTTGCGTTGTCTTCTGGTGGTTCAGCTTCTGGTTCCTTGTGAGCCCATACTGGGTACTCCTTTCTGGAGTCCCTGTCCCTGTTCATTTGAGGTCCTCTTGGGATTTGTGTCTCTTTTTCCAGCCTCCCACGTCAAGTACCTGGTATTGAGTGGTTTAGTGCTGCGGTTTGCAGTTCCACCGTATGGTCTCCTTCGGGAGGGACCTCCTCCTGTTGTAGGACCTTTCCTCTTTAGGTTTTTTGGAGTGCTCTCCTTCTACTCCCATGTCTCTCAGTCCAGTGTGTCCTGCCGAGGTTGCCTGGCCTGTATCTGGCTTCTTTTTTCCATGCTACTTCACATGCCCAGTGTTTCCTCTGGTCTTGCGCTTCACGGTGATATCTTGTTTTCGGAGGCTTGCGCCTCGTCTCCTGTTTTTGGGGACGCAGGAGCTATCGTTCTTTTCCTGGTTTTTTACCTACAACCCCCTCCTTCTCCAGGGTTGGCGGTTTCCTCTAGCAGCCTTGGGTTTTCACCTTTACATGGGGCGCTTAGCTTCTTTCCTGGCCTTGCGGTGAGGGGAGTCCCCTCCCTTCACATGTGAGCCTTGCTATGGCTCCCCCACTCGTTTGGTTTTCAGTGCTTCCCTGTTTCTTTTCTCCCCTGGCCTTTCAGGGGATGGCCACAGGTTTTTTTGGGTCTGGAACAATGTAGAGCGTTGGGTAGTTTCACCACGCGGTGCTGTCCTAATTTTTTCTCCAGCCCTTGGCTGCGCTCTGTTTCCTTTTGCCACCTTCTTGCATTTGGGATTTTCTTCCAGTCATTTGTCCTGGGGTGCTGGCAGTCTTCCCTGCTTCTTCTGAGGTTTCTTCCTTGTTATGGAACCTCTTGCCCATCTCGTGTTTTTTCCCGTTGGGTCACATGGTTCTCCTGCACCTGTATGCCCAACCGGTGGCGCGTCTCTTCTTTTCCCTCCCTCAGGGACTGCTTTGGGACGTCCCATGGTGCTGTGTCCCCCAATGCCATGCACGAGAAAATTGGATTTTTTGTACTCACCGTAAAATCCTTTTCTTGTAGTAGGCATTGGGGGACACAGATCCCTCCCTATGTTTTTTCTTCCGCTTCTCCGGGCTGGTCTCTTGATCTTTCCCGGTACGGGAGTTGTTGGTTCCTTGCTTTTCTTCTCTCTCCTACTGCTTTTGGTACAAACTGAATAGCCTCGTGCCTGTGGAGAGGGTATAGCCCACCTGGGAGGAGCCAACACTTTTTGTGTCTAGTGCCTCCTAGTGGTAGTTGGACATATACCCATGGTGCTGTGTCCCCCAATGCCTACTACGAGAAAAGGATTTTACGGTGAGTACAAAAAATCCAATTTTTTGATTCAAAAGTGCTATTATTGTGTAAAACGTAAGTAAATAAGAAAAAGTATACATATTAGTAGGGATCGACCGATATTGATTTTTTTTTTAAAGCAGATACCGATAATCTGTGAACTTTCAGGCCGATAGCTGATAATTTATACCGATTTTGTGTGAATTTTCATTTTTGAAAATAATAACTAAAAAAATTCCTACACAAATCTGCTAAAAATGAATGTTTATTGTTAAAGGGAGTCTGTCACCAGATTGTGACCTTATAGACCGCTTACATAGCGCTCTAGCATAGCAGTCTATGATTCTAATGGTACCTTTGATGTGTGCTTCTGAAGTTCCCCCAAGGCAAAAACAGACTTTTATTCAAGGGATCGCAAGTGCCCAGGGCGGGGTTCACCTTGTTGGAGCCCAGGCTGTTCTGCCTCTTTTCGCCATATCCCCGCCCCAGCCTCTTCCTCTGCCCGCCCCGCTTTTCCTTTGCATCCTCTTTCTCTGCAGCCGGATCCCGCGCCTGCGCTATCCATTGCTTGGCCGGGGCATGCGCACTGCGATGCCCATTGTGGGCACGGCATCGCAGTAGCTACTACGCATGCGCCGGCCAAAGGCGAGCAACAGCGGCGAGGAGGCGGACCAGATACACCCACAATGGGCATCGCAGTGCGCATGCCCCGGCCAAGCAATGGATAGCGCAGGCGCGGGATTCGGCTGCAGAGAAGGAGGACGCAAAGGAAGAGCGGGGCGGGCAGAGGAAGAGGCTGGGCGGGGATATGGCGAAAAGAGGCAGAACAGCCTGGGCTCCAACAAGGTGAACCCCGCCCTGGGCACTTGCGATACCTTGAATAAAAGTCCGTTTTTGCCTTGGGGGAACTTCAGAAGCACACATCAAAGGTACCATTAGAATCATAGACTGCTATGCTAGAGCGCTATGTAAGCGGTCTATAAGGTCACAATCTGGTGACAGACTCCCTTTAATGTGTTTTTTTTTAATAAAAATTTTGTAAATCTTTTTTTTTCATTTATACTTAATAATTTTATTATTATTTACAAACTTTTAAAATTCTAAGCCTTCTAATGTCCTAAAAAACTAAAATGACATTTCCAAAATGATGCCAACATAAAGTAGACATATGGGTATTGTTAAGTAATAAATATTTTATGAGGTATCACTTTCTGTTTTAAAAGCAGAGACATTTTTGGTAAATTTTATTTTTTCATAAATAAAGGTGAAATATATTGACTCAAATTAATGACTGTCATGAAAATGTGTCACGAGAAAACAATCTGTGAATAGCTTGGATAAGTAAGTGTTACACCACATAAAGTGAGATATGTCAGATTAGCAAAATTAGGCCTGGTCAGGAAGGAGGAAATGGCCTGGATGTGAAGTGGTTAAGGGCTCATGCACACAAATGTATTTTTTGTACACATCTGAAATGTGTACAAAAATTTTTGGGGGATCCATTCACTTCAATTAGGCCACAAAAGATGTGGACAGCACCGCGTGCTCTCCGCGTCCATATGTCCATTCCGTGGCATCCACCAAAATATAGAACACGTCCTTTTCTTAAGGTAAGCTTATTAGAAATGTTGTTTTCCCATTGGTAGGCATGTTAAAGCCAGAGAGCCCCTTTAATCCCTTCCTGAATATTGGACATAAAGATTTTTAAGCTGCTTTATATTTCACAGATCAAGATTGAAAGATGGAGGAAAAGGAGCAAAAGAAACATCGCAAGAAAAACAGCGGGGCCAAAGCCAACAAGAAGCGGAAGCGGCATCAAGCAGAGGGTGAAACTGAGGAAGATGCCAGGAAGAGAAACCCCAAAGCCTTTGGCGTGCAGTCTGCTGTGCGCATGGCCCGAAACTTCCACAGGTAAAGGAATTGATGCTGTGAGAAGGATCAGGATCCACCCTCTCTCCATTCTGCTCCCACAGCACCAATGGCTGGCTTGTGTGGGTACTGGTGAAGAGAAATCCCTCACTTACTAGCACCATGCTGCATAGATGAGTCCGCAGATACCATGACTAAATGATTGCACACCCGTGCTTGGGTAGTCGGAGACGCTGCTCACATGAGAACAGGGGATAGTGTCTACTGATGGTGGGATGTGCTGTGGCCATTTTGGAGGGAAGAAGGGTCCAGGATGTTGGCAGATTTGTGGTAACTTGACTAAGCATTCCATATTAAATATTTGTCAGATTCGGGTGTCGCCTTAAGGGCCTGTTCACATGGAGTGTTTTGGCGCTGATTTTTGGAGAGTTTCCACTTCAAAATCAGCTCTAAAAACACCTCAAAACAGCCTCCTGTTCATTACAATGGGAAACAGCACTTGCCATTTTTTTACACATGAAAAAAAGCAGCAGCGTGTGCTATGTTGGGTCAGAATCGGCGCTGACGCCCAAAGAAATGAATAGGCTGAGCAGAATGCCATTCAGTCATTTTCAGATGGCGAGTCGACAGCTGAGACCCTATTGGGTGTGGGCACTTGCTTATGAAGGGCAGAGGTGGGGTTCCCTGGTCCTCTAGCAGCCATGTTGTCCTGTGGTTCCGATTTCTTGGCACCTCCGTTATGTAGCTTTGAAGATTCACATTAGTTTCTCTTCACAGGACACAAGATATTAAGATGAAGAAGCACCACATACCAGTAGTGGACCGTAGTCCCTTGGAGCCACCTCCTGTCGTCGTGGTAGTTGTTGGGCCCCCAAAAGTTGGAAAGAGTACACTGATTCGTTGCTTGATTAAAAACTTTACCAAGCAAAAACTCTCTGAGATCCGCGGACCTGTTACAATCGTCTCTGGTAAGAATGAATCTTTTAGTGAAGGATGTGATGAGAAATTTCTGATATCTAAACCGCTATTGACAGTTTGTTTAGGGCAGGGATGCTCAACCTGCGGCCCTCCAGCTGTTGTAAAACTACAACTCCCACAATGCCCTTCTGTAGGATGAATGATGGGCGTTGTAGTTTTACAACAGCTGGAGCATCGCTGGTTGAGCATCCCTGGTTTAGGGGGTTCAGTTTAGTGTGTTTTGATCTTGGCCACTAGGTGGCAGTGTTCTATTTCAAATCTTTCTGAAGCCCAGCACATACTTTTAAAAGGACTTTCTAATATTACTTACAGACTTTTTTCTTTATAAACGGTACTTGCCCATTTCCATCTGTTCCATAGCATTTGAATGAAGTGACACCACATATACACTAATGCTCCTCCACACTGCGTATGTGTGGAGGATGCAGACCCCTTGTTGTAGTGACTGTTGATGGTTCCAGTGGGCGATGGGACACACCACCTCTCCTGTGGATATGTGATAAATGTTGATTGTGAGACACCCCCTTTAATTTGCACCTATCCTGATTTACAGCCTGCATTACAGTACAGAGCCACATTCATCACTCTGAAGGGCTCACGTAGAAATCTCCCAGCATATCCCGCAGCTTTAAAGTCTACAGAGTGTATCTTGTATGACTTATGGCCTTATTAGACCAAACCATTTTCAGGCCAATTATTTGGAACCAGCATTCATAGGAACCCTCATTCCCAATGATTTGCTCATAGAATCATGCTGCTGTTTAGCTGGTAAATGAGTAAATGCACGTTTGTTGGCTGATTAGCATTTTTCATCTGTTCGAAATATGCAGTTATCTGCACATCTTTCTGTGTGATCAGGGATGTACTGCCGATAATCCGTAGAATTAAATGAGTGAGGGACAACTGCGGTCACAGTAGTTCCTCCCCAATTCACTTTTTATCAGCCGGTGTAATAGGCCACTGCAAATGATGGATGTGTTTATCAGTCAGTCTAACCAGGGACTGTATATTAATCTGATGCATTATTCGAGCACAGCTAAGCTTTTAGGGGTAAGTCCTTGTATCTTCTATGCTATTACCCATTTAAGTCAGTGGGTAAAAAAACCTGAGAAAAACAGATGGGATACCACCTGAACTGTATAGTTACCAAAATCAGTGATAAGCAGGTGTTCTAAGTAATGCTAGAAAATCAGTTCTCACCTCTCCTGTGTTCTCCCCTCTCCCTTATACTTGGTATCTTCATGCTGCTCCAAGGACCTTAGTTACAATGTCTGAAACTGTGCTGCACAAGCTCAGTAGTGAAGACCAGAGGAGGAAGTTCACTACTGGACATGTCTGCAGTCATCTCAGAACTGCTAGACCAGGCAGACAGCATTAAAGGGGTTGTCTTTTCACAGGAGTCCGCAGCCTGCTTCTGCCATGGAAAGATTCATACTTGCCTACTCCCCACTGCTGTGGTCCTGCATGTCGGCTCTCATGTGTCCATCTTCCGGTCCAGGGCTTGTTTAATTCATCTTCGGCATGATCATCTGTTCCACTGCAGCCAATGACTGGCTTCAGTGGTGATGTGTGTTTTGTGGACAAGTCACTCTAAAGCCTCTCATTGGCTGCAGCAGAGCATGTGATTCCAGGGAGGAAGTAAAGAAACCGTGGACTGGAAGATGGACACACAAGAGCCAGTACTCAGGACCGGAGCTGCAGATACCAGGTAAGTATGAATCTTTCCATAGTGGAGACAGGCTGTGGGCTTCTGTGAAAAGTTATTTATTCCCAGGCAACCCTTTCGCGACAGCACTGGATATAGCAGCACCACTTTTTACAGGTTTCTTTTATTTCTATTTAGACATCCACACGATTCTCTGCATTTCCAGGACTTACACATACGGCTTTTCTAACTTTTTCTGAGGACAAATTCATAGACCTCTAAGTAGCCTGATTACTTACATGATAGTAAGAAAAAGCCCTTTTACCATTTTACTACAGGAAATGTGTTACTACTGGAATATCAGCCATTCATGAAGAAGTCAGATTGTGATAAAATGCAGGAATCGGATTCAGGACTTTGGCTTACCGATTCCGTGGATGTCATTATAATCACTTATTTGAACTCTGTCTAATATTTTTCTTTTTAGGAAAGAAAAGACGTCTTACCATTATCGAATGTGGCTGTGACATCAACTCAATGATTGATTTGGCAAAAGTTGCTGATCTGGTAAGCAATATGACATCTCCTAAACATTCCCTGCCAGCTATTAATATTGTAATATCCCAATAGGTGCAAGGGGGGCAATCATGGAGGTGCACATCCATTGTTGCCTAGGTTTCCCCTAAGGCTGGGTTCACACCTGAGCGTTTTACAGCGCGTTCCTACGCGCTGTAAAACGCTCAACAAGGAGAAACCAATGATTCCCTATGGGAATGGTTCACACTTGGGCGTTTTACAGCGCGTACGATCGCGCTGTAAAACGCCCGACGCTCCAAAAAGTACATGAGCGACTTTTGGGGCGTTTGTGGCCATAGGACACTGTAGTGAATCACACAAACGCGCGTCAAACGCTCGTTTACTATTACAAAAACGCGCATAAAAATGCGCGTCAAAAACGCGCGTTTGCGCAACGCTCAAGTGTGAACCCAGCCTTATGCTTTTAAGGCTTAAAACCAGCGGTTCGTAGCTGGGTTTTTAAATGAGCACATATTTGTTTCCAAAAAATTTAAGTCATATTGTATTTAAGACTGGCACTCCAACCACGTGTACCACATGAAAATTTCAATTTATTCAGTATATACTCCTGAGAATAAACACAGTAAAAATACAATAAAATGTACAATAAAAAATTATGTATGGCACAGCGTGACTCTGAATGGATCCAATTAGGTCATACATAGGCTACACAGTTTGTGCCTATGGTGATAAAGAATACTGACTTAATACTAGAAATATTAAAAAACAGACATCTGTAAGGGGACAAAATGAGGACATGTGAATCACGACATATCTCTCTAGAGTCGCATATACAGTCCCTAAATTCGCTGTACAAAGGGAAATCCGAAGAATGTAAAAAAGAAGTCCTCTATTTTCTGAGGATATATTGTTAAAAACAGCAATGTGTTCCTAGAGATATGTCCAGGTATTCACCTAAGGAAGGTAATGGCTCTATGGAAACACACAGTAAAGTTGTGTTGGTGCAGGGATTAGCCTTAATCCATCAAACATAATACAGGCTATATCATCAGGACTGTGTTAGTCAGTAATATGACTAGTGGTTAAGTAGAGATGGTAGTTTAGGTGGTACTAAATGTCTTAGCAGTGACGTCTCGAAGCCGGTGACTGTTAATTCCGTACCCCAACTGCTACTCGCCACAATGTATGTATCTACGATACCCCGCCGGCGTCCTCGCTTACCACTAGCTGTCACGTGGTTTCGGCCAAGGCTCGTGAGAAGAGACTTTCAGTTCCCGTCTTCGAATTGGAAATAGCACAATCCTGGAGATGTAGAACTTTGGAGCACTCCAATTAAATTCATTCAGTCTATCCAAAGATGTTACTCAATATTTCCAGTAAGTAAAGATGCAGGGGTAAATTACGCCATGATTTTGGCGTGATTTACCCCTGCATCTTTACTTATTGGAAATATCGAGTAACATCTTTGGATAGACTGAATTAATTAAATTGGAGCGCTCCAAAGTTCTACATCCCCAGGATTGTGCTATTTCCAATTCGAAGCAGAGCCTGACATAATCTGGCACAATAGAAAATGGATCCGTCCCCCATTGACTTTCAATGGATTTCAAGACGCATCCGTCATAGATATAGAAAACATAATACAACCAGATCCGTTGTACAACGGATCCTGTTGTATTAGGCTACTTTCACACTAGCGTTTTTTGCGGATCGGTCATGGATCTGCAAAAACGCTTCAGTTAAAATAATACAACCGCGTGCATCGGTCATGAACGGATCTGGTTGTATTATATTTTCTATATCCATGATGGATCCGTCTTGAAATCCATTGAAAGTCAATGGGGGACGGATCCATTTTCTATTGTGCCAGATTATGTCAGAGGAAACTTATCCATCCCCATTGAGTTACATTGTGTGCCAGGACGGATCTGTTTTCTCTCCGTTCATGACGGATGCATGCGATTGTATTATTGTAACTGAAGCGTTTTTGCAGATCCATGACGGATCCGCCAAAAACGCTAGTGTGAAAGTAGCCTAATACAACAGTGTCCAGTCTCTACTCAGTGTCAGTGGTTAGTTGCTCTCTTGCTAAGTGTCAACACTAACCAGTTTTCTTCTCACTCAGGTTCTCATGCTCATAGATGCTAGCTTTGGTTTTGAAATGGAGACCTTTGAGTTCTTAAATATTTGCCAGGTCCATGGCTTTCCCAAAATAATGGGTGTCTTGACCCACCTAGACTCCTTCAAGAATAACAAACAGCTGCGCAAGGTCAAGAAGAGGCTGAAGCACAGGTTTTGGACAGAAGTCTATCAGGTGCGCTCTCTCTTTCTCGCTCGCTCTCACTCTCAGTCACACTCCCTGGTACACTTGCAGGGTGTAACATTATGTGCTTTGTTGGCATGACAAAAGATTATATTTGCTTTTCAGGGTGCAAAGCTTTTCTATCTGTCTGGAATGGTTTATTCAGAATATCAAAAGCAAGAAATACGTAATCTGGGGAGGTTCATCTCTGTGATGAAGTTTCGCCCTCTGGTTTGGCAGACATCACATCCTTATGTACTTGCAGACAGGTGAGCTTGATCCAGCTTATAGGAAGAAAATTGCATGCTGAGGATAACGCCTTCTTTGACAGGTTTATTGTGTAAAAGAGTGCGTCATTGCGATTGCTTCATACTTGTGTATCAGACTACTGCAGGGTTTATTAGTAGGTTTTCATAAAGAATGACAAGGTTGGGTCAACCAGGGCCAACCGGTCCATATGCCCCAGGAGTGGCTCTTTTTGGAAAAGGGAATGTTCAGTTAAGTATTAGAAAATAAACAAGGAATATTGATGAAAATCATGTGTGATCACCTATTAATCATGCAAACAACCTGAAGAGGCAATCATATGAAGTATGTAAAGCATAAAACATAACTTGTAATACATATTATTAATATGAGATATCCCTAAAAAAAAAAAATACACAAAAATGTGGTAGGAAAAGGCAGGTGCCTAATATCTATAACCAAAAATCCCTAATTGAGCCCTAAATGGGGGTGCTGTTCTGGCCCTGATAGGGTGCTACCTTTGTTTAGCTAACAGCAGAGCACCCGACCTGATGAGGGCAACCCTGTCAGGAACCTTGCCCTAAAATAAGTATCCCTAGTAAGCCCTTCTCCTATCTATCCCTACATGCATGTTTCGCCTTCAGAAGAAGACTCAGCATGCGGAGCTGAGCACAAATGTGGTTGGAGTCAAGGAGCCGCGGTACGGGCCGTAATGCATTGTCCCCGGACCGTCGGTTCCAATATAACGTTGGAGCTGAGTCCGGATGTGGAGTCAGCTCAAAGGCAAAATAGGGAGCGATATTGATGGCATGTGATAATGGCCTCAATCCTCCCTGACTAGGGGCCTAGTGTTTGCAGGCGATGAAAAGCCTAACTTACATGTGAAGGCCGCCGGTCTTTTAAACAGAGTGCCATCTCGAAACGAGGCTTCGCTCTCTCCTTGATGACGCGGTGGTGCGATGGTGACCACTACGTCATCTAGCCCATCTAGCTAGTCATCTACCTTTGTTTAGCTATCAGGGCAAGAACAGCACCCCCCATTTAGGGCTCAATTAGGGATTTTTCTCCCCACTCTGTCATATATAGTCACTACGTCATCTAGCCCAGGGATAGCTTCTACCTCAGTTTTGGCTTCCTTCCTGAGATCGTTGATCATTGGAACCTCCCGGGTTGTGGTAGGACATTTGGTTATAGATATTAGATGCCGCCGTGCACCTGCATTTTCCTACTACATTTTTAGTGTACTGTGATATATTATTTTTATTTATTTTCAGGGATATCTCATATTAATAATATGTATTAAAAGTTATGTTTTATGCTTTACCTACTTCATATGATTGCCTCTTCAGGTTGTTTGAATGTTCAGTTAAGATAATGCTTTTAAAAAGTACCTGTTGGTTTCCTGAAAGTATTCATTTTGGAGCATCTTTTCTTGAAACCGTGGTGTTCCTCCATTATTCATCCTGGAAAAGTATGAATAAATTGACAGCTGAGCAGTGGATACACACGCGCAGGCCATCCAGTTAGTGTAGAGGGATGCACTCTATTGACCTGGGGAATGGTAACCTGCGTTTGCAGGACGTATTGCATGTTGCAGGATTTTTTTGAGAATAGATTTTAGAATTATTCTATTAAATGGCATGTACTAAAACAGACATGTCAGAAGCAGTGACAGATCCTCCTTCATTTGTCAGACAAGCCTGGGGTTTACAAACTGTCATGAGGGAATAATGAAGGCTGTCCTGTAACAGTGTCGTACTACACCTATTATGTAGTGTTATTGAAATAGCTTCAGTGTTAATGTAACTTACAAGAGATTACAAGTCCAAGGCCAGAGGATGCACTACTGAGAAATTATGACCAGTCCCCTTATGACATGACTTCATTGTTTCAGACAACCAGACCAGATTGAACATATAGGTTGCCAGACATGTTCACACAGACCCCACACTTCAGACAATCATGGTTTATTTTCTGGGTATGCCACAAATGTGTGAGGTGGGAAAATATGTTACTAAATGTCTTTGAGCTGCTGAGTGGACTGGTTACACACTTTTTGTGGATTTTTTTTGGTGTAATTGCCTCGAGCATGAGAAAATACCATTATGGGAACCTCAGGGTCTTGATCTCTACTTATAAATTGTCCATTTGATTAGACTGCTCCAAATGTGCAGTTATTTTTGCTAAAATTTAAGCAGCTAAAACAGTGACGCTTTAAAGCCAATATTTCATAAGGAAAATAATGTTTGCTGTTTTCTCTTAGGATGGAAGATCTGACTAACCCAGAGGATGTCAGGCTAAATCCAAAGATAGACCGGAAAGTCTCATTGTATGGCTACCTTCGGGGGGCCTATTTGAAAAATAAGACCCAAGTTCACATACCAGGTTATTTCTCCATTCCTTACCTTATATGTGTCAAGCTTACCTTTGCATTGAAAGTAATTTAGCTTCCTCTTTCTTTTGTCGCCTTTTAATCTATTAGTTCTTTGATAAATTATAAGATCTGTAGGTTTTATTGAGCTCTCTCTTTGTAGGTGTTGGAGATTTTGCCTTCTCTGAGGTAAGCTTCCTTCCTGACCCGTGCCCCCTGCCAGACCAGCTGAAAAAGCGTTCTCTGAATGAGAAGGAGAAGACAATTTACGCCCCGCTCTCGGGTGTTGGAGGTGTTGTCTATGATAAAGATGCTGTTTATATCGACCTTGGACCAAACTATGCTCAACAAGAACAGCAGGTATGAGATCCAAGCGGGTGCCTGTTTATCTTGTGGGGACATAAGGCTCTCTAAATGGGTTGAGTAAATTACCTGAAAAACATTTTACAAGTTGCCAGTAGATTTTCTGTTCTGAAAATCTATTGCAAGAACCAAAGGGGTTCAGCTGTTACTTAGAGTTGGTGAGCTTGTTTTAAAGTCATCAATGGATGTGAATGCGGTGTGATTAATATAATTTGTGTAAATGATTGACTGCACTTTTCCACAAGAGATCTGTAATGCTTCATTGCATTGTGACTACATTGATGGATCTGAATGATTTCATTTTATTTTCCTTCAGAGAGCTGCAAAACCCTCACATGAACTGGTCAAGAGTCTCATTTCAACCAATGTCACCATCGATTCCAAGATGTCCACCAGCAAAGTGTCTTTATTCACTGACTCAAAACCTCTGGGAATGGAGGATGTTGAGAGCAAAGAGTAAGTTCTGTTAATTGGTTTATCTGCTTAGTTTAATTAGTAATTTTGATTTGGCAAATATTAAAAAGCTGGCCTGTTGATCAGATTTTTAGAGAAGCCAATCCTTCAGTGATCAATGGTTATCATAGGGGAAGTCATGTCAGGCCACTAATGCCAGACAAACTACTGACAGACATAGGTAGTGGCAGAGGTTACAGGAAGTTGCATACCTCTGTCTCTTTTAATTACGGTAGTGCTGAGAAATTGAACTTTTTAAGCTGCGGACACAGCTTCTGAAAGTGCCCCAGAGACAAGACCCACTGTGCGTGACAGCTGTGGTGTCCACCCAGGATACGGCCACAGCTGTCAATCACAGCAGAGTGGAGGGGCTGTGGAGCTGCTCCTACTCTCAGCCTGAAGCACTGGAACCTGCGGTTTGCCCCTCGATACACTTCCGGTGCACTTGCAGGAACTGTTCCTGCTGGATTCAAAGCTCATTTTTTAAGTATGTGAATAACAGGTAAGAATGAATTACCTCTTGTCGCCGGCCCCTACATATGTCTAACAGACTCTTTTTGATTTGATCACCCGTGTCCATGGGTTGCAATGTTTTGCTTTGCTGTAGCATGTCGATTAGTTGATTTGCCCCTATGGCGCTATTGCAGTATCTGGTCTGCTGCTAATCTGAGTGGACCAGAAGCAATGTTTACTGTAGGCTGGGTGCAGAAGATTGTGCAGCAAATTCATGACAAAGAGCATGCTCTGTTGTGCGGAATTGTCCAGTATGTGTGGATGGGGTCTAGACAATTCTATTTACTTGTATTGTGCTGTAAATTGCTGAAGATTTGCAGTGTAAAAGCCGTTATGTCCAAACCCTACCTTAAGCAGCAGCTTTTCTGACATACGTTTTAAAAACCACCTGCCCTAGACCACCAGAAATGCAGACATTAAGATCTCACTGACGTAGACCCCCAGTGACATGCTCACTAACTGCAGAAGCCTAGAATTAAATTTGGCAGGAAATATTGCCTAATGTATGTTTTGTAAGTCTCGAGAAAATGTCTTCATGGTGCCTGGTATTAATGTCATTTATTAGGTTTGAAATGCCAACAGAGGAAAAAGTAATAGATGCTGAAACTGGTCGGGTGCGTCGTAAAGCTGTATTCAAAGGAGACCAAAATGAGGAATTTGATGAGGAAGATGCCGATGAGGAATCTGAAAATGAAGAGAAGGATGATGATGATGAAATTGGTGAGGATGATGATGAAGCTGATTTGTCTGGGGAAGAAGATGATTGTGAAGATGATGATCAACATCCAAGTCGACGAGTTGCAAATAAAGTTAAAGCAGAGGAACATCTTAAACCAAATAGTTCAGAGATGCCAGCTTTTGCAGACAGCGATGATGACCTGGAGCACAGTGAGGATGAAACGGCTGAGGAAGAAGAGGACAGTGATGAGAATGATGTTGTGGTAAAGAAAAAGAGGACTTCGACGAAACGGACGTGTACGGGCGATGGAGGTAGAAAATCAACAGCCGCATTGGATAGTGGGAACTGCACTGGCGAGGATGGCAAATCATCTGATTCTGAAGAAGTAGAAGACATGGCTACTGATGAAGAGCCACCTAAAGGTGTAAATGAATCTGAAAGCACGTCTGAAGAGGACAGTGGTGATGAAGAAGACTTATTAAGAGAAGATGAAGACTTCATGGAAGACAGTGATGTCTCTGAAGACACAGCTGGTGAGTTACCCAGTGTCCCTAAAATATCCTCTGTAACTGACCATTTAGAGAAGAAATCCTTTCCATTGATAAAATGCAGTTGTAACTTTTACTTGTCAGTGTCAAAAACCATAACATATGATGAAATCGTATACCCACATACCGGTGGGTCATTTCAACAGAAAACTGACACTTTGGTTGTATCATTTCAAGCATCAATTGTTTGTCTATTTTCATGCCATCTTTTAATTGGTTAAAATTCTTCTATGTAAGTCCAGCTTCCAGAAGTCCTATATTTGATGTATATGTTCAATCTTGTGTATTAATATTGGATTCTTTATACCTTGTTTTTTTTACCTAAGGAGCTTTGAAGTGGAAAGAAGACCTGAAGAAGAAAGCAGCTGAAGTTTTCCTTCGACAGCAGCAGTCTGTTCCTAACCTCCGAAAACTTGTCTATGGAACAGGTGACGTACACTTTATGGTCTTCTACTCTAGGCTAATGGAAACGAGCATGGAGGAGTTTCATATATTTAATTTAGTTATTTCATATATTAGTTTATTTTGCTTCTTGTTGCTTTCAATCAATTTGCACCATTTCACAAAAGTGGTACAGAGGACTAGCCTCATAGTGTCATCATTTAGTGTCATCAGAAATCAGACTTCTGTCTCTCCATGCATTGCCCTATGATCGTGATTGTTCTTATTGACTGCTGTTTATAAGCACAACCTAATTATAAATCAGTATAGAGGCCGAATGTCTAACATACATAGTTTATAATGCTGAAAAAAGACATCCAGCCACCCAATTCAGCCTTTTATAGAAGAAAGTTATGTAAGAAAAATATCACGTATCCTACCAATGTGAAGGAAATCACTAATAATCTCTCCACATATGCAGAGGCGATAGGAAGTCAAATATCCCTAGGATAGGTCATCGGTATCGGAACGATTTTGGTCGGACACCTGGGACCTGCTGATCAGCTATTGAAGATGAAGTGGCGCTTCTGTGAGAACTGCAGCCTTTTTATTTAGGCCAGTGACTTCATATTCATCGGTCACATGGCTTAGCAGTATATCCCCCACCTATATGATATTTATAGCCCCTCCTTAAGGTAGTTTGTCAATATTGTACTCTCAGGGAACCTGTTTGTCACACTTGGGGTGCCCTTTAATGTGGTTTTTGACTCCAATGTCAGAGGTGGATCACAAAGGGAGGGGAGATATATAAGGTTCTACTTCTTATTTTTCACTCCACTCCTAGTATTAGCTTCAGAAACTGCATTAAATACCTTTCTGTAATCGTCCCTCCAAAATTGTCTGCGATTGCAAGCAACTTCTAAATAGCTATTTAAAGGGGTATTCCCATTTTAGATATTTATGACTATTGTGGAGATATGGATGGGTCCTAAGAGTGAGACCTCCGTTTGTCACATACCCTGTGAATATGACAATAAATGCTAGGGTGGGATTATCCCAGAAATATTTATAAAACTTGTCTAATTGCTTGTATCCATGTATTGTTTTTCAAAAATCAATTTTATTTAAAATTATTTTTATTTAGAAAATATTGTAATTTGGTTTATATTCTGACAGTGGTTGAGAATGAGGAAGAGGAAGAGGATCATGAAGGAGAACTTGGTGGTCTGTTCCATGTCAGTCGTCCAGATAAGGAATCTAAGAGAGCATCAAATGCACTAGACTGCTCGAAGTTTACAGTCGAAAGTCCTCAAGATTGGCATGATGATGAGGTACTTAGGAAGGCTAGTAAATCCATCAATTTCTGAAGTCTTGCAGTTCTCACAGTGAGAATCAACCATTGATATCAATGCATTTATAATATTCTGTTTATAATGGATGATTGATACAGAAGGTTCCCCACCCAATCGATACTTTTGTACCGGTTTTGATTCGATTCCGGGATTTGCCATTTACCGATACTAGGCTGCGCTACTGCGCAGCCTAGTATCAGAGAACATGGAGTGTGCGGCTCTCGGCGCGCGCCATGTTCCTCAGCAGCACAGGGGAGAATTAGTCTCTCTGTCCCTCCCCCCTGTGCTGCCGCCACCAATGAGGAGGGGAGGGACTGTGGCCACTGCGCCACCAATGAACATATGTAACCTATTAATACAGGTACAGGAGGCGGGTGCCGGCAGCAGAAACACATAGCCGGCACCCGACCTCTATGATGGGAAGCTGCGATCAGCGGCAGTTAACCCCCTCAGGTGCCGCTCCTGTATTTGTATTAATGGCTTAAAAACATTGGGGGCGCAGTGCGCACCCCCCCCAACTCCCTCAGTATTAAATAATTGGTGGCAGTTGCCACAGAATCCCCCCCTCCTCATTGATGGTACAGTGGCAGCTTGTGATCGTATCCCCAGCAGTGTAATCCTGGGGCTCCGATCGGTTACCATGGCAGCCAGGATGCTACTGAAGCCCTGGCTGCCATGGTAAGCTCCCTGCTGCTGTGTGCGCTATGCACAGGGTAGCAGGGAGAGTTTAAAGTCCCATTCGCCCTAATAGAGATCTATTAGGGTGAATAGGACAAGGGAATAAAAGATCCCAGGTTATAGTCCCTAAGGGGGGAAATGGTTAAATAAAAAGTAAAAAAAAAAAAAAAAAAAAAAACACACCAAAATATTAAGTATAAATCACCCCCTTTCCCAATTTTACATATAAAACATATAAACAATAAACATTACATATCACCATGTCCGAAAAGTCCAAACTAATAAAATTTTATAAAAATATGCGATGAACGCTAGAACAGAAAATACATTTTTTTTTTAAAACGGCGCGATTTGCAATATTTTTTGTTCACCTTGTCTTTCCCAGCCCCCCCCCCCCCCAAAAAATATAAAAATAAGATAGAACTGTTCTATTATGGACCGAACGTTCCAAAAAAGGGAAATGCGTGCAGCTTTTTTGGTATATTTTTTTTTTTCCCCCGCGTGGTATTGAAATTGAATAAAAAATTTTGTATCGTGACAACCCTAGTGCTGATGTATTAAAGGGGTTGTGTAGCAAGTACACCTACTCAATATCTGAATGGTGGGGGCCTGAGTACCGGTAAGTGTTTGAAGAGGAGGTGGCGCCCATATGAGCACTGTTTCCCCTTCAGGATTACACTGCAGAATCGGACACCCACCAGTCAGATATTGATGGGATATCTTGAGAATGTACTGGCACAACCCCTTTAAGACATATCAGGCGGGGTCATGCACATGATTTAAATGACTTCCATTGATTATACTGGACCCTCTTGTGGTTAAACAGTCACTATAAATTCCTATTCAGAACCATGGATTTTCCACAGCAGAAATACTGTGGATTTGTTTCCTATTTCACTCTGCATTGGAAATGTTGAAATCCACAATGGAATAAATTGGCATGCTGTAGATTTTACATTTTCACCGCAAGTCGATTTACTCTGCCAATTTATTTATTGCGGCATGTGGATGATATTTATTAACCCCCTCAGCACCGCCACCATTCTTTGTTAGAAGTGTGGGGTTTGAAAATGGTGCCCGCTCGTATCGGTCGTCTTTGCTGCTGGGTTTCACATAAGAACATAGCAAATCTACAATAAATTGCAATCCATTGCAGTGTAATGCAACAGCAATCTAATGACTGCTCATTATAGTTATCTAGGGTGCATGTGCAGCCGCCCTCCATTCATTCCTATGGGGCCACCAAAAATAGCAGAGGGCTGGCTCGGCTATTTCCATCACTCCCCTTCTCTACTATGGGGAAAGCACTTGGTGGTGGCCCTCCGGCAACCACATTCCCCGCTCCACACTACTAGCGAAATATATGCCCCCGTTGTCTCAGATGGGAATACCTTTTTAAGTTGATCAAAATGGACCATGTAAAGTAAAATAATCAGTCATTGGTTGTACCTGGCATCTGGACACCACCACCATCTTAAAAAGAACTTTGTTTAAAAAGATTGTTTGCCCTTCACTCCGTGTCATTGAACATGTATGACCAGTCTGAACAAGTGCAGCAGTCAGTATGGACTAAAATGTGTATGATCATTCCGCTAGTAACCAACTTCTTCACAGGAATCATTTGCTGGAATTTTGTTGGGTGTGATCGGTCACCTTTTGGTGCAGGCACCCAGCTATTTATCTTAACTTTATTTGAGACATTTGAGCCTTTACATTCTTTTTTCTTGCTCTGTGATGTCACATTATATTTTTCCCATGGATGGTATTATGCATATATTTTTGTCCACTGAGCCTTAAAAGGATTGTCAGGTTTCAGGGAGAAACCGGACAACCGCCAGGGTCAACCTGCAATACAGAACTAAAGACCACATAATTATGCAGGAAGAGAGTATTATATAAAAAGATACCACTTTAATATATAATGTTATTAATTAATAATTTAAACTGAATAATTGTTATACAAAAATTGTGAGATTAATACAAAAATTGTGAGATTAATAAAAATAAAAAAAAATCACACAATACTTTGAGGACCTGTCAGTACAAAATACAGTGCAATCTGCAGACAGCTTGTGACTGAGCAGGAGGAGCTGGGCAGATTGATGCATAGGTGTGGGTGAAGTTAAAGGGGTTTTACCAACACACACACACACAATGGGGGCATATCGCTAGGATATTCCCCCATTGTCTGATGTGTGCGGGTCCCACCTCTGGGACCCGCATCTACAATGAGAATGGAGCGGGGAAATGAACGTAGGGCGCGCTGTGCATGCGCTGCGCATGCGCAGCCGCCCTCCATTTATTTCTATGGGGCCGCCGAAAATAGCTGAGCGCTGGCTCGGCTATTTCCGTCTGCCTCATAGAAATGAATGGGAGCAAGGGACGCACGTGCGCGTGCGCTCCCATTCACTTCTATGGGAGCGGCGGGGAGCAGCGCTTGGTGGTGGACGGACCCAGGGAAATCCGGGGTCTTCCAGCCACCGCTCACCCCGCTCTGTTTTCGTTGTAGGTGCGGGTCCCAGACAATGGGGGCATATCCTAGTGTATGCCCCCATTGTATGTGATGGGAATACCCCTTTAAACTTGTAATTTATACATTTATATCTGCTTTTTCTGACTCATTGTATACTGGGAAGAAATAGCAGAGATATGAATGTATAAATCACACGTTTTACTGAATCTTTTCCCATAAAACTGTATATTAATCTGCTCCGCTCCTCCTGGTCTATAACATGCTGCCTGCAGATTGCATTTTATTCCGTGGTGGCAGGTTCTCTTGAGATAAAAGGAATTAAGGTGGCACCTGGTGGCAGAAGAAACATAATACAATAAACCTAATTTAAGGGGTTGTCTGGTTTCAGGAAGTACTTACCCGGCAGATCTCTCACCACTTTACAGGTTCTTCTGCCCACCCTCTACTTACCCGGCTCAAGCAATGATGTCAAATTAACAACATGTAACCGTTGCAGCCAATTAGGGCTGCAGTAAACGAATATTTTTGTAATCGAGTATTCTATCGATTATATTTTTCGATTCATCGAGTAATCTAATAAGAAAAAGCTACTTAAAATAACGTACGTAATTAGGTATGTATAAAGTTATTGGTTTGAAGGGGTTAATAACTTTATACATGCCTAATGCCAAGGTGCTTCCATTAACCCCTCCAAACCAATAACTTTATACATGCCCATTGGGTTTGGAGGGGTTAATGGAAGCACCTTGGCATTAGGCATGTATAAAGTTATTGGTTTGAAGAGGTTAATGAAAGCACCTTGGAGGTGCCTTCATTAACCCCTCTCTAAACCAATAACTTTATACATGCCAAGGTGGTGCTTGCAGCCTCCATTAACCACTCTCTCTCCATCTGCCTCCCCCCAGCCTCTGATCTGCCTCCCCCCCCAGCCTCTGATCTGCCTCCCCCCCCAGCCTCTGATCTGCCTCCCCCCCAGCCTCTGATCTGCCTCCCCCCCCAGCCTCTGATCTGCCTCCCCCCCAGCCTCTGATCTGCCTCCCCCCCCCCCCAGCCTCTGATCTGCCCCCCCCCCAGCCTCTGATCTGCCTCCCCCCCCCAGCCTCTGATCTGCCTCCCCCCCCCAGCCTCTGATCTGCCTCCCCCCCCAGCCTCTGATCTGCCTCCCCCCCCCCAGCTCTGATCTGCCTCCCCCCCAGCCTCTGATCTGCCTCCCCCCCCCAGCCTCTGATCTGCCTCCCCCCCCAGCCTCTGATCTGCCTCCCCCCCCCAGCCTCTGATCTGCCTCCCCCCCCCAGCCTCTGATCTGCCTCCCCCCCCAGCCTCTGATCTGCCTCCCCCCCCCAGCCTCTGATCTGCCTCCCCCCCCCAGCCTCTGATCTGCCTCCCCCCCCCCAGCCTCTGATCTGCCTCCCCCCCCAGCCTCTGATCTGCCTCCCCCCCCCCAGCCTCTGATCTGCCTCCCCCCAGCCAGCCTCTGATCTGCCTCCCCCCCCCAGCCTCTGATCTGCCTCCCCCCCAGCCCAGCCTCTGATCTGCCTCCCCCCAGCCCAGCCTCTGATCTGCCTCCCCCCAGCCCCTCTGATCTGCCTCCCCCTCCCCAGCCTCTGATCTGCCTCCCCCCCCAGCCCAGCCTCTGATCTGCCTCCCCCCCCAGCCCAGCCTCTGATCTGCCTCCCCCCCAGCCCAGCCTCTGATCTGCCTCCCCCCCAGCCCAGCCTCTGATCTGCCTCCCCCCCCAGCCCAGCCTCTGATCTGCCTCCCCCCCCCAGCCCAGCCTCTGATCTGCCTCCCCCCCCCAGCCCAGCCTCTGATCTGCCTCCCCCCCCCAGCCCAGCCTCTGATCTGCCCCCCCCCCCCAGCCCAGCCTCTGATCTGCCTCCCCCCCCAGCCCAGCCTCTGATCTGCCCCCCCCCCCCCAGCCCAGCCTCTGATCTGCCCCCCCCCCCCCCAGCCCAGCCTCTGATCTGCCTCCCCCCAGCCTCTGATCTGCCTGCCCCCTCCCCCCAGCCTCTGATCTGCCTGCCCCCTCCCCCCAGCCTCTGATCTGCCTGCCCCCTCTGGTAACGCAACCCCCCCAGTATTAATCATTGGTGGCAGTGGCCACAGGGTCCCCCTCCTCCCCCCCATCATTGGTGGCAGTGTCAGTTCCGATCGGAGCCCCAGCAGTGTAATGCTGGGGCTCCGATCGGTTACCATGGCAGCCAGGAGTCACGCTACTGAAGCCCTGGCTGCCATGGTATGTTAGTGAGCAGAGAGCAGCGCATTATACTCACGTGCGCTGTGGCCGCCGGTCGCTCCTTCTTCTGTCTGTGCGGCGGATTGCTAATGCTTACAGCATTAGCAATGCGCCGCACAGACCTATGAGAAGGAGCGACCGCCGGCCACAGCGCACGTGAGTATAATGCGCTGCTCTCTGCTCACTAACATACCATGGCAGCCAGGACTTCAGTAGCGTCCTGGCTGCCATGGTAACCGATCGGAGCCCCAGCATTACACTGCTGGGCCTCTGATCGGAACTGACACTGCCACCAATGATGGGGGGGAGGAGGGGGACCCTGTGGGATATGGCCGGCACAGTCATTGGTAGCGCAGTGGCCACAGTCCCTCCCCTCCTCCTCCTACTCTGTCCTCATTGGTGTTCAGCGGCAGCCGCGCACAGTGGGGAGGGAGAGACTCCCTCCTCCTCCCTCCGCTGTGCCGGCCGGCTCAGTCCTGCCTCTCTGGCCTCCGGAGGACACGGAAGCGGTGAGTGAGACGCTTAATTTCACTCCCGCTCCGTGATCACGTGATCTAAACGATTCCTCGATGCAGGGAAACTGCATCGATGAATTTTTTGACTCGATTTAATCGAGTTATTCGAATAATCGTTTCAGCCCTACAGCCAATCAATGGCCTCTTTAGTGCATCGGTGAGGCCAGTGATTGGCTGCAGCGGTCACGTCAAAATGAGATCACTGCTGCAAGGTATGACTAATCTGATCTGGTTCTAGCCATGTTTGATGTCTAGTATCTTTATTACAGTTTTCCTAGCTTGTTTTCAACAACTTTCTTATTCAGGTTATGGACTGCATTCGTGATTGCTTTGTCACTGGAAAGTGGGAAGCCGATAAAGACGCCGAGAAGCTGCTACAAGAAGAAGGTAAAACTGTTTTATGCATTGGAAAGTGGTATTCCCATTTCAACATTTATGTGCTATCCAAGGGATACGCCATTTATTTCCAATAGATGTGGGTCCCACCACTGGGACCTGCACCCATTTCATCTTATAGCTGCTGTGAATGGAGAGGTGGCTTGCCATAGGAGAGAATGCTGGATGTGTGGCTACTAGACGTTGCTCCGTTCTTGAGACCTGCACCTATCAGACATTTGTAGCATAGCCTTTCAATATTATATAAAATCAAGATGGGATAACCTTTTAATCGCTGTTTCTACCTGTTAACAGCTTAATTTGTGCTATGTGCTGAGTTTATAGTTTTTGTGTGACTTGAGATATGAGCCTGTTGGGCCTTAATTTATTCTCAGAGGAGCTGTATGGTGACTTTGAAGATCTGGAAACAGGGGAAGTGCACAAGGGCAAACCCAAGTCCCAGGATAAGGAGGTAATATATATATAACAGGTTGTATTGCTGTAATTGAGTGTTTGCCTTTGTTTAACTAATTTAACCCATGCTGGACCAAACTCAGTCTTTCTAACCACTAATAAATTGGTCCTAGTGACCTAGTTTTTATCCTGGTCCATTGTGCATTTAGTTGCTGTGTGCTTCTGCAATTTGCTGCTTGCATACGGAAAGCACACCAATGAAGTTTGTGGGGAATAAATATGTTAGGGGGGAGGTTATAGGTGGGAGTCCTTCTGAGAAGGGTTGTGGTGGTAGTTGCTGGCCTCTAACATTTGAAGTGGGCCCATGGTAAGATTTGGCCACACTTGGTCTAACTTGTCTTACCCTGAAATCTTGTATTGCAGTCTGACGGGGAAGATGAGGAGGGAGATGAAGAAAAAGTAGCAGATGAAGCTGCTCCAGCAGAGGAAGAAGATACAAAGCAGCGTCTGCAGAAGAAGAAGCATCTCAAGGAACGCTTTGACATGGAATATGACGATGGAGACGCTGATGCCACATATTTTGATGACTTAAAAGGAGAGATGCAGAAGCAAGCAGAAGTTAGTGCTGATTTAAAGTGACTCATTATGATAGAAATACATTTATTTTGCACGCACTTTTCTTGAGCACTAAATAAGCTCCGCTTGTATTTTCTTGCGTTGTGTTCATTTTGTTAGCTTTGCATGAAGCTGGTTTTGTACTGCCCACAAAGTTCACTTATGTACCAAATTCCTTCTCTTAGCTGAATCGTGCTGAATTTGAGGATCAAGATGATGAGATCCGTGTGCAGTACGAAGGCTTCCGGCCTGGCATGTATCTCCGGATGGAGATTGAAAATGTGCCCTGCGAGTTTGTTCTCAATTTTGACCCTCACTACCCACTGATCCTTGGTGGACTTGGCAACAGCGAGGGAAATGTTGGTTACATCCAGGTATCCGTAAAACAGTCATCTTAATATCGTCGTTAAGAGTATGACGAGCTCATGCCTATAAGTCTAGCATATGATGAATTCAACTTCTAAATAAGCCCTGGAAGACATCAACATGTTTTGTGTATATCTCTAGATGCGGCTTAAGAAGCACCGTTGGCATAAGAGGATATTGAAGACAAGAGACCCCTTAATTTTTTCCCTGGGCTGGAGACGATTCCAGACTATTCCTTTGTATTATATTGAGGATCATAATGGACGTCACCGGCTTCTTAAGTATACCCCTGAACACATGCATTGCGGTGCCACTATTTGGGGTGAGTGTCTGAACTATTATCTACATTGTAGAACAGGGATCAGCAACCTTCAGCACTTCAGCTGTTGTGAAACTACAACTCCCAGCATGCACGCTTGGTTGTTAATGTAACTCCCATAGCAGTAAGAGAAGGATTCTGGGAGTTGTAGTTTCAGAACAGCTGGAGTGCTGGAGGTTGCTGATCACTTTTGTAGAAAAAACTGGATTTGATAATATTAATGCAATGTTAATAGTTCCTGAACTATATGCAGTAAAAACGGCAAAAATGTAATGCTATTTCTCGTGCATGGCATTGGGGGACACAGCACCATGGGGACACAGCACCATGGGTATATGTCCAACTACCACTAGGAGGCACTAGACACAAAAAGTGTTGGCTCCTCCCAGGTGGGCTATACCCTCTCCACAGGCACGAGGCTATTCAGTTTTAGTCTAGTGTCCGTAGGAGGCAGACCTGTCCTGCTTTTTTGCAGGTTCTGCTGTTTATTTTTATTCTTTTTCTTTTTTTCTCTCTTCCGCAGGTCGGTTTTTTTCCACCGTTATACCTGCTGCAGGCTGGGGCTCCATCGTGTTCCACTTTAGTTGCCCCCCCTGCGGGCGCGTACTTCGGTACCATCGCCGGTCACCCAGTCCCCACGGACTGCATCCGCAGTGGCTTGCCGGCATTCCCACGGTTCCCGTGTTGAGTCTGCCGAAGGGGTGACCGTGCTGCGCCCGAAGACATCGGATGGTGAGTATATCGGATGGTGAGTATACTCCCCTGTCCCTGTGTCCCTGCCCCAGGGTTAGGTTCCCTTCTGTGGCCAGGGGGATGGGTTCCACCTTAGCTGGGGGTCCTGGGGAGCCTCTTCTTTCCTCCTAGCCAACCCCCCCCTCTCCCCCTCCTGGGGGGGTTTATATTCATGGTTTTTCCTCCCTTCTTTTCCCCCTCGGTTGGTCTTTTCTCTCCTCCCTGGCCACACAGTCTCTCCCTGGCTTCCCCGCTACTTTAGTCCCCGGCTTCTGCCGGGACTAGGCCTCATCTTCTATGGCCTGTCCCCGGCTCCCAGGTGCTCCGTTTGCCCTGATCTGCCTATCCCCAGGTGTCGCTTCAACCCCCCTACCCTACTCACCTATTTTTATGGTCCGGTGGGCCCTCTGTCGGCCGCGGTTCACCCCGCCCCCCTTGCTCCATTCCCGGCCGCCTCATAAATCGAGGCCCCTGCTTTTGGGCCTGCTAGGCCGCAATCTTCCTGGCCCTTCCCCCTTGCTTCCCGGGCTTTTCTGAGCCCCGCCCGGCCCTCGGGAGGAGCTATCTCCTCTCCCTTTCCTGGGCTAACGTGTTTTTTCTGTTGGAGGGGGTGGTTAACCCCTCGATTGCTTCATGTCCCCTGCAGCCCTACTGACCACCTCTTTTTAGGGAACAAGCTGCTGCTGCACCTCTTTGGGGGAACACTGCGTCCGGGTCAGGATAGACAGCCTCTGCTGGCTGCTTTTTGAGCATCTCTTCTCCCAACAGCTCCTCGGTCGCCACGTGTTTTCACGTGCGTTCGCTGTCTACAATGGCTGCCATGTGGTCAGCCTGTCCCTGCTGGTGTGCAGTACCTCTTCCCAGATCCCATTGTTTTCCCTGAACAATCTTTTTGTGTAGGTTCCCCATGAATGGGTCCCTCCGTGTCAATGCCATAGGAACCTTGGCCGACTCTCCCTAGCAGTGTCGCTGGCACGCTACCAACCCATATTGCGGCCACCTCTGCCCTCCAGGGTCCTCCCTGCAGATGGGGCATGCTCAGTTAGGGGTACCTGCACCCGGGTTCGGCGAGGGGTAGCTCACAGTACACCCTCGGGTGGTCTCAACGGGGTCCCACCCCTCCTCGGCATCCTCGGATCCCCCCCAGGACAGGCCTGAGGCTGGTGACGAATCCTTCCTGTCACCCCATCCGTTGCCTCTGGGGACACCTCTGCACCGATTCCCTCGGAACAGAGCATCAGGCGGTCTTCCTCCATATAGAAGCCCTCTGGGAGGTCAAGACTACGTGCACAGAGGAACCTCTCCTACCTAAACAGGGTTGGTATCACCTCTAGTGGATTTTCGGATGGTGCTCCCCTGACCGCACAGGTATTCAACCGCACAGGTAAGGCAGCCGTCCTCGTGTTTAGCATACTGAGTCACCTACCCGGTGTCTGATACGTACGCCTTCTCCTTAACAGGGTGGTTCCTGCACCACTGCCATAGGCTGTCCCTGACAAGCCTTCCTGGTTCCCCTATACCAGGGGTTATCCTCTACACATTTGAGAGTGTTTCCGTGGGGTCCCCATCCTGGTGTTGGTGTTCGCCACTCTACCTCATTACAGGGAGTTCCTGTTCTGGGCAAGCGGTTAGCTCGGCTATCGCCTCCTGTAGGTTGGTGAGTTCAGAGCAATTGTACAGCCGCCTTGCCCCTTTGCTTAGGTAGTGTACCTACAGAAGCCATTACTCCTGGCTGGCTCTATGGTGTTCCATACAGCACTATTTCTCCCTTCCGGGTGAGATATACAGGCCGCTTCAATTGCCGTTGCAATTGCACCTGTCTGTTCCCAGCCACTTTGCTCCTGTCATAGGTGGAGTACCTACACCATCTCCTGATGCTGTAGCCGATTCCCCTGGCTGGCGCTATGGTGTTCCATGCGACACTATTTCTCCCTTCCTGGCGAGAGATACAGGCTGCCTTTAATTGCCGCTGCAATTGCGCCTGTCTGTTCCCAGCCAATTTGCTCCCTTCACAGGTAGAGTACCTACGCCATCTCCGGTGCTGTAGCCGATACCCCTGGCGGGCTCTGTTGTGTTCCATGCGGCAACATTTCTCCCTACGGGCGGAATGTAGAGGCCACTTTCAATTGCTTTAGAATTGCCCCTGTCCGGTTCAGTTACCTGTCTGTTCCCTGCCGCCTTGATCCCTTAACAGGTGGAGTACCTGAGCCATCTCCGGATGCGGTAGCCGTTCCTCCTGTCCGGCTTTATGGTGTTCCATGTGGCATTTTCTTTCCTTACAGGACGAGATATTGAGGCCTCCTCCAATTGCCGTGGCCATTGCACCTACCTCATCATAGTGTGCACCAAACGGCCATCTTACTCCCTTCATGGGTAGAGTCCCTGAACCGTCTCCGATGCTGCAGCCGTTCAACCTGTCTGGCTTCTAGGGTGTACTATGCGGCCCTGTTTCTGTTGCCATTGCACCTACCTGATTGTGGTGTGCACCTGTCTTGTTCTTTGTGGTACCGTGCGGCCCTACTGGGTTCCATTCTTAACGCGGTTGCTGTTGCACCTCTCTGGGTCTAGGGTGCACCATGCGGCCACATTGCTTCGATCTTAAATGTAGTCCCTCTAACACAGCCATATTTCTACTTTACAGGTTGTGTACCTGTACCCTCCGAATGCTGTCTCATTCCCAGATGCTGTGGCTATGTTTCCACTCTCCTTAGTTGGCAACATGCAGCCACTTTACCCATATTTTAGGCGTGTGGTTGTAGTACCCCAAGCGCTGGGCCCTGTGGTGCGGTCTGTAGCTCAGACAGTTTCTGTATTACTGGGTGTTTTCTGCCCACGAGTTCTAATCTGTGCTGCGGTTGTTGGTTCCATCCATTTGGTTCTTCCATACATCTGCCACTCCTTTACTGTCGCGCTCATTGGTCTCCTTGTACCTCTCAAGGCACTGTCTGCACCAGGCCCCCTTCGTTCAGCATGTGCATGGTTACCATGTCTGGCAGGTGTGGGCCAGCCCAACCCCCACCTTGTCGGTCTACTGCTACTTCTGGTAGCTCCAGTATATGACCGATCTGTCTGATCCGGCGGGTGGTCCTCATTCAACCACGCTCCCTACTCCGTGGCCAGGTGGTTGTTGGCCTTTGTGCTGTAGTTGCTCTTGCCTTCTCTTTACGGTACTACGGTATGCTGTGCTCCGCGTTACCCCATGTTATAGGGGAGTACTCGCGTTGTTTCCTAATTGCTGAGCGGCCCATTCCTGGTGAAGTACAAGGATCTCCACTGGATCTTCTACCTTGTTTGGACACGTAGCTGGTGGCATCGGCCGCGGTTGCGGTTTTCTGTCATCGCTGGATGTCCGCCACACGGAATCCTTCTGGGTCCACGGCTTTTATCATTGCTGGACGTCCTCCCTGACGGGTCAAGGACAGGACCTCTGAGCGCCACACACACCTGTCTGAATTTTCAGCTGATTGCTCTGGTATCGGACAGGGCCCCGTAGTTCCTTCTGGGTCCAGGTGTTTTCGGTATTCCCTTGTATTTTCTGCTTAGTTGTGCTACATGGCGAAGGGGCAGTCCTCTTGGACCTTGCCGTCGTCTGCACCTGTCTGGTACTTTCTCCCCCCTGGAAGTTTTCTGTATGCCGGTCGCAGCTGGTTTCTACATTTCTATGTAGGCTACCCCGGTTTTTTCATGGCGACTTCTGCATTCCTTATGCATATGGATGTCTGTCGTTTTGTGGTACATCCCGAGCTGCTGTTCTTGCCCTCTCTGGGACAATGTTTAAGGTTTGCTGGTCAATATTCTTGGTACGGCTAGTTGTCCATGGCCAATGCCCCTTCCCCTATGGTGGTTTCTTTTCGCCTTTCCTGGATATTCTGGCTTGCGTTGTCTTCTGGTGGTTCAGCTCCTGGTTCCTTGTGAGCCCATACTGGGTACTCCTTTCGGGAGTCCCTGTTCATTTGAGGTCCTCTTTGGATTTGTGTCTCTTTTTTTCCATCCTCCCACGTCAAGTACCTGGTATTGAGTGGTTTAGTGCTGCGGTTTGCAGTTCCACCGTATGGTCTCCTTCGGGAGGGACCTCCTCCTGTTGTAGGACCTTTCCTCTTTAGGTTTTTTGGAGTGCTCTCCTTCTACTCCCATGTCTCTCAGTCCAGTGTGTCCTGCCGAGGTTGCCTGGCCTGTATCTGGCTTCTTTTTTCCATGATACTTCACATGCCCAGAGTTTCCTCTGGTCTTACGCTTCACGGTGATATCTTGTTTCGGAGGCTTGTGCCTCGTCTCCTGTTTTTGGGGACGCAGGAGCTGTCGTTCTTTTCCTGGTTTTTTACCTACAACCCCCTCCTTCTCCAGGGTTGGCGGTTTCCTCTAGCAGCCTTGGGTTCACCTTTACATGGGGCGCTTAGCTTCTTTCCTGGCCTTGCGGTGAGGGGAGTCCCCTCCCTTCACATGTGAGCCTTGCTATGGCTTCCCCCACTCGTTTGGTTTTCAGTGCTTCCCTGTTTCTTTTCTCCCCTGGCCTTTCAGGGGATGGCCACAGGTTTTTTGGGTCTGAGACAATGTAGAGCGTTGGGTAGTTTCACCACGCGGTGCTGTCCTAATTTTTTCTCCAGCCCTTGGCTGCGCTCTGTTTCCTTTTGCCACCTTCTTGCATTTGGGATTTTCTTCCAGTCATTTGTCCTGGGGTGCTGGCAGTCTTGCCTGCTTCTTCTGAGGTTTCTTCCTTGTTATGGAACCTCTTGCCCATCTCGTGTTTTTTCCCGTTGGGTCACATGGTTCTCCTGCACCTGTATGCCCAACCGGTGGCGCGTCTCTTCTTTTCCCTCCCTCAGGGACTGCTTTGGGACGTCCCATGGTGCTGTCTCCCCCAATGCCATGCACGAGAAAATTGGATTTTTTGTACTCACCGTAAAATCCTTTTCTCGTAGTAGGCATTGGGGGACACAGATCCCACCCTATGTTTTTTCTTCCGCTTCTCCGGGCTGGTCTTTTGATCTTTCCCGGTACGGGAGTTGTTGGTTCCTTGCTTTTCTTCTCTCTCCTACTGCTTTTGGTACAAACTGAATAGCCTCGTGCCTGTGGAGAGGGTATAGCCCACCTGGGAGGAGCCAACACTTTTTGTGTCTAGTGCCTCCTAGTGGTAGTTGGACATATACCCATGGTGCTGTGTCCCCATGGTGCTGTGTCCCCCAATGCCTACTACGAGAAAAGGATTTTACGGTGAGTACAAAAAATCCAATTTTTGCATAGCTACTGGAGTTCACATTTGCAGTCTTTATACCAAATGCTTATGAAAAGTGTCACTTTTCTTTTTCCCCTTATATAGGACCTATCACTCCTCAGGGTACTGGCTTCCTAGCGGTCCAGTCTGTTAGCAGCACCACAGTAAGTGAATGTGTCTACTATTGATGGTCTATGGTGTTACTGTGTAGTTAAATACATGTAAAATTGAGAATTATTTTATCTCAAACCCCTTTACAAGTTTATCACAGTCTCCAGGAAGTGATATAGGATCACTACCCCAGAAATCAAGGGAGAGACATCCAAGGACTTATCTGATGCATATAGTGTTGCCGCAGTACCTTATCAAGGCTTCCAGCAGTACAGTAGAGCTGTCATGGAAAAAAAAAAGGAAAAACAACAAATGTAAAATTAACATTACGATATCTTAACAAGCAGCAGGCATGTGACCGCTTCTGGCAGTTGGTGGTCACAGCGGTTATGTGCCATACTGCTGGCATTACTGCTTACTGATGGGAGATTTGATGCCAGTAGTACAGCATGTGACTGCTGAGGCTACTGACTGGCTGGAGTGGTCACATGCTGGCTGCTTATATACAAAAAGTGGGGGACCAAAATATTTAATTTGGTTGCCCCTCTATGAGAACTCTCCAGCTCTCTGCAGTGTTTTTTTTTTATTTTGGACTGGTGCCCAAAACTGGTTTGCATACTGAAGATGCGATCATACCAGAGCCTTTTCAAGGGTACAACATACTTCTCTAGATGCCATGCCTTTCCCAGTACAGACCACTATCTTGGCTTTTTGTGCCGAAGGCTTGTTTTACAACAATTACACCTAAATCCGTCTCCATTGTAAAAAAAGAGCGCTGTAACTGAAAGCAAAGATTAAAGCACAGTGGCTGAGAATTACCACTGCTGTAGATGACCTAAATGTAGGCTGTGCAGACCTGCATTAGATATGACAGCCGCATGATAAACCTGCTACACACTTTTCTCTAACTCCGTATTAACTACTGGTTGGCTTACAGAATTTTATGCCAGATTTGTGGCGCATTTGGGTCATACCCCTTTCCAGTGAAGCTCCGCCTCTGCGTCCAAGCCCCATCTTCTTTTCAAGCAAGTCAGAACACGTTTAGAAACCATAGTTTTGCCAAAATTGTACCAATTTGCAGCACTTTTTAGGCAGATTCTATACGGAAATTCATTAGATACATTTAATCTGGGCCATGGTATTTTATCTAGGATGTAATCTTTATTAGCTATATCAAATAAAATCAAATTCTACAATGGTTATATTACATATGAATTAAAGGCTGAAGGGTGGGGTGGAAAAAATAAATAAAAAATCTGCACTGAATCGAAGCACTTTTTTTTCACCTCAAAATGACGCATGTTTTTTTTTGTGTTTACACACGAAAAAAAGAATGTATGTGCACATCTGAAATGGTGTTACACGTGTGAAAAAGAAGCAAATGTAATGTGACGCTCACTGGCTCTTGCTCCCTCCATACTCGTCTATATCAGCGCTCTTAACACCTGACATCTCAACCTATCCATCGGTCTGGAACACACCGTCACATTGTCACACTGGTACAGCTATCACCTGTGTCTTGCATTCCTCAGTCTACATTATATGGACAATAGCGGTGTGGTTACCATATTGTGCTGGCGCTATTAAAGGGGTTGTCCAGGTTCAGAGCTGAACCCAGACATCCCTCCATTTTCACCCAGGCAGCTCCCCTGACTTTAGCACCAGAGCAGGTCATGCTCGATCTCAGGGCAAAGGCATTTTTTGTAGATCAAGTGACGTACCGGGCTCTCCATGGGGCTGCCAGGAAGCCTGGTGACGTCACCAGCACTGATGGGCGGGCTTAAGCACTGCCCTAGCCAGTAAAACGGCTAGGGCAGCGCTAAAGCCCACCCATCAGCCAGTGACGTCACCGAACACACTGCCGGGTGTGTTATTGAAAACAAGAGACCTTGCCATGCGCAATCTAGTGCAGGGCAAGGGAGCGCATTGGAGCATGAGATGCTCCGATGCTAGCCTCAAGGGGGCTGCCTGGGTGAAAATAAGGGTATGTCCGGGTTCAGCTCTGAACCCGGACAACCCCTTTATTGGTAACCACTTGCAATTATTTACTTGGATACTGTATTATACTGCTCATTATGTTTGTCCCCTGATGAACTGTACGACAATTCGTACAGGGAAATACGTTGGGACATTTCTCGCCCAGTTTCCTTGGGGGGACACAGAAGACCTTGGGTATAGCTCATCTCCATAGGAGGCGTGACACTAAGTGAAAACTGTTAAGCCCCTCCTCCACAGCTATACCCTCAGCCTGGAGAGAGAGACTGCCAGTTTTTGCTTAGTGTCCAAGGAGGCAAGACACTCCCTGCTACTGCAGGGCTGTTTTCTCCTTTGTTTAATTTTTTGATTTTTACTTTATTTCTTTTTGTTCCAGATCATCAGGGACAACAGAGTCGCACTAGACCTCTCTGTTCTCCCGGGGTTGAGCTGCGCCAGTGCCGGGCTCCCGCACTGCTGCCTCCCCCACAGAAGGCAAGGTGGACCAGGGCAGCCCAGCTCCCCTGCATCCCGCCAGCGCAAGGGTCGCCCGCACGCCAAGTCCCTCGCCAGCGTCCTGCCACTACGGTGCCAGTAGCTGAAGGGGCGACCCTGCTGGAACGGACCGAGGGTGAAGACGGCTGTGGTAAGAGAGAGGCTTCTCCAGCCCTACGTCCCCCTCCCTGGCCATCCTGCGTGCTGGACTCCCATGCTGGTCCCGGCAGACCTACGCTGGCTCCTGGGCTAGCTGTTGCCCAATAATTATATAGCCCCACACCACCACCATACTGGTGGCCGCAGGGCGACAATACAATGCCCCTCCATAGGGGATTGCACAGGGGTGAGCATGGCATTGCTGTGGAGGAATATAGGGCCAGAGACCTGCTCCTAGCTGCCCCTAACACAGGGGTTATGCCGTCCATCCCCCTTGCCGGTCGCAGTTCAGTAGGGGGCCCACGCTAGCTGCCCCTGTCTCTCTCTCCCTCCTTAGGGGAACTACAGATGTCCATTAGGGCAGGGGGTGCAGTGCTGGCTTCCGGGGTCTCCCTCCTTACCGGTGTGCTAGAGCCAAAGGGCCGCTCCAGGCGCTGCCAGACGCAGGGCCTCGCGGCCTGCACGATGCTCCAACAGGCCCCGGCCGACTGCTGATGCTTCCGATCGGCCGGGTGCCGCAGACTTTGACCCAGGCTTTGGCCTGCTGCTCCGGACCTCTGTCTCTGCCGGCCCGCGGGTTGGGCACCCGCGGCCGTTTGGTACATGCGACAGCCGGCTCCCTCCAGGTCCCGGCTCACCGTCGTTGCCTCTTGGCCGGCCGGGCGCCGCAAAAATCTAGGCCCCGGCTTCGGGTCCTACTAGGCCGCAACATCCCGGCCTCTGTTGGAGGGGGCGGGAACGTCTCGCGGCGCGAATTCTTCCCGCCCGCACGTCCTCCGCCCCCCCAGAGGATCGCAGCGCCGCCCCCCAGGCCGGATCTTTGTTAACCTGTTGGGTGCCGGCTATCTCCAAGGGCCGGCTCTCTTCTGGAGGACCCCCTCTATGTCCTGGTGGGCTTCCTAATAAGCCTATACGAGGCTATGTCTCTCAGTGCCTTGGGAGGACTGTATGGTGGCCCTTTCTTGCCTCAGAGTGGCTATGTTTTAAAAAAAAAAAAAAAAAAAAAAAAAGGGCTTCCATGGCGGAGTTATTAAATAACGGAATGGCTGCGCAGGACGCTGCAGCATGATACAGTGGTGCTGGCTGCATGCTATGCTTCCCTTCCGTAGGCGGCATGTCGCGCTCCCCGGCTGCGGTGCTGACCGGCTGCAAGTCTCCTCTTTAGGCGGACCCTTGCCATCTACCGGGATACGGCGCTAGCCAAGTGTAGGCGCCCCCTCTTCCGCCCGTTCTATGGCAGGACATCACCTTTCCAGTTATGGTGCTGGCCATGGGCATGAACCCCTTCCTGAGTGGAATTCTGCGCTCTCTGGCCGCAGGCTAGCCATGTGCATAACCCCCTTCTATAGGTGGAATACTACATTCACCGGATCGGTGCTGACCATGGCACGACACCCCCCTTCCTTAGGGGAACGCTGCACTCACTGGTTGTAATGCTGGACAGGTGCATGTCCCCCTTCTGGGGCGGAATAATTGCACTCACCGGATTCAGTGTTGGCCATGGGTACGACCCCCCCCCCCCCCCCCCTCCTTAGGGGAACGCGGCACTCTCACTGGATTCCCTGCCGGCCATGTATGTAACCCCCTTCGGCGGAACGCTGCACTCCCGCTGTGTTCGCTGTCGGCCATGTGTATGAAACCCTTCTATAGGAGGAATTCCGAATTCTCGCCAGATGCGGTGCTGGCCATGTGCACGTCCCCCTTCCATAAGCTGAACACTGCTCTCTTACTGGATTTACTGCCGGCCATGTGCATGACTTCCTTTCGTAAGCGGACGGCTGCACTCTTATTGGTTTGCATTTCTCGCGGTAGGTTGCTGGCCACGTGCCTGAGTGCTTGCACTCTCACCAGATCCGCTGCCGGCTATATGCATGGCCCCCTTCCGTGGGCGGTGTTCCGCACTCGCGCTGGATTGCTGCCGGCGTGGCCATGCCTCTTCTCCTCAGGCGACATTCATGCACCTTTTTTACTGACTGGGTGTCATTGTGCCAGCACGTTGCCGGCCAGGTGCATGACCCCCATCCATGGCGGATGCTCGCGCTCTCCTGGGATGGCAGGACATCACCTTTCCAGTTATGGTGCTGGCCATGGGCATGAACCCCTTCCTGAGTGGAATTCTGCGCTCTCTGGCCGCAGGCTAGCCATGTGCATAACCCCCTTCTATAGGTGGAATACTACATTCACCGGATCGGTGCTGACCATGGCACGACACCCCCCTTCCTTAGGGGAACGCTGCACTCACTGGTTGTAATGCTGGACAGGTGCATGTCCCCCTTCTGGGGCGGAATAATTGCACTCACCGGATTCAGTGTTGGCCATGGGTACGACCCCCCCCCCCCCCTCCTTAGGGGAACGCGGCACTCTCACTGGATTCCCTGCCGGCCATGTATGTAACCCCCTTCGGCGGAACGCTGCACTCCCGCTGTGTTCGCTGTCGGCCATGTGTATGAAACCCTTCTATAGGAGGAATTCCGAATTCTCGCCAGATGCGGTGCTGGCCATGTGCACGTCCCCCTTCCATAAGCGGAACACTGCTCTCTTACTGGATTTACTGCCGGCCATGTGCATGACTTCCTTTCGTAAGCGGACGGCTGCACTCTTATTGGTTTGCATTTCTCGCGGTAGGTTGCTGGCCACGTGCCTGAGTGCTTGCACTCTCACCAGATCCGCTGCCGGCTATATGCATGGCCCCCTTCCGTGGGCGGTGTTCCGCACTCGCGCTGGATTGCTGCCGGCGTGGCCATGCCTCTTCTCCTCAGGCGACATTCATGCACCTTTTTTACTGACTGGGTGTCATTGTGCCAGCACGTTGCCGGCCAGGTGCATGACCCCCATCCATGGCGGATGCTCGCGCTCTCCTGGGATGCGATGGTAGCCTTGTGCACCCCCCCCTCCCCCCTTTTTGTTTGGGTCACTGCATTTTCACCAAATGCGTTGCGGGCCGTGAGCATGGCTCTAGCAGGGGTGCGCTGCTTGCACCCCCTTTGGGAATGGTGCTGGCCTTGTGCTTCATTCCATGGGCGGAAATTTGTACGCTCACGAGATTCACGGCTGTCCGTGTGTATGCTGTACTGGACGTTCCCCTTTCATGGGCGGAGTAGTTGCACTCTCGCGAAATTCGGTGTTGGGTAGATTATTGCACAATCTTTTATTGCTAGGATTTCCGGTGCATGCCCCCCCCTTTTCAGGGCCTTTCCACTCTTGCCATCGGCAGAGTTGCCAGGTACCTTCCCCCCCTTTTTTTCCGGGCGGACTACTTGCGTTCCTTCGCATGCCGGTACTGGTCTTGTGCATAACTCCCTTTCGGGCTGCACTTTACACTTCCGTGGATACTGTGGGACGCTGTGGCTGTGCGCTCTGTGCGTTGTTTTGGGCCGTGTATGCCTTCTCCTCCCTTGGGTGGGTTGGCCTTCTCGCTACCTGCAGGGTTGCTAGTACGTATGCCTCCCTTCTTCCTGCGACATACTTTTTTTTTCTCTCTGGGGTGTGTTTGCTTGTCGCAAGCTTGCACTTTCTCTGAGGAGATCGTTCTGTCCACTTGTGAGCCTAAGGTGTTGTTGTCCGACACGCGACAATGGATGCTCAATGTATTCACAGCTGTATATCTTGTATGTACGTAGACGGGCTCTGCTGGCTCGCTACTGCACTGAGCTGAGTGGTACCCATTCTCCGGTGGGGTCCCGTTGTTGTCGGCACCCACCATGTTCGTTGGCCTTTCCACCTGGGGAGTGTTCGGGGTTCCTTGATGCGTACCCATTCGTCATTTAGTGGCATTGTTTCCCTACGCAACCGGTCGGGGTCGAGAGTGTTGTCTACAGTGCCGCTCGACCTCTACGTTGGCTCTGGCGGGACTACGGTTCCCTCGCCTACTACCATTTCCTCTTCTCGGATGCAGTGTGGTGTGGGTCCTTCCTATTGGCGCCCTTTGCGCTCCAGTCTGTTGCTGCCAGGTTCAGACTGCTCCTCTCGGGTAGGTCGCCCAACTCTTCTTGGGTGCTTGATTGTCCAGGTCCTGGGGACCTCCACCTTGGTTTCTTCAGGGTATTCGCCTGCTGCGACGGTGTGCAGGTAGTCTCACAGAGTAGAGGGGATTCGGCTCTTCCTTTCCTCGCCGGCTCGGTTTTTTTGGCTTCTGCTCTGGGTTTGTCGTTCCAATGTGGCTGCTGCCCCGGCCAGGCCTCAGTGGCTGTTCCGTCGTTGCCCCCCCCCCCCCTCCTCTGGGGTGAGCATGGTTGTTCGCTTGGATGGTTCCGGTGTTACTTGCGGTCTCGTACCATCTCCCTCGTTCTCGCTGGCGGTGCTAGCGGTTTGCCGGGCCTACCGCGTTTTGTCCTCCCACTGGGTGCAGGTTGCCTTTCCGTTCTGGGTGTATGGTCCTGTGGGACTTACTTTCTCAGTGCCTTGGGAGGACTGCCCTTCGGTCAGGATTGTCCTTGGATCTCCCACACAGGGCTGTGGAACTCCTTTCTTTGGTGGCTACATCGACTTGGACTTGGCCTGTCTGGTTTGGGCATCTGTCGGATGCTGGGCAGACCCTTCGGGTTTCTTCCGTCTGTCCTTCTGCTCCCCCACTCCGGTCGGATACGGGGCTATGTTGTTCGGGGGCCGACAGGACCGTGGTTTCCGATCCTTCGGCCGTGTTACTGGTCTGCGCCTGATCCCATTGGGTTTTCTTCCGCTTACTGGGTGATTCCTGCGAGCACGCTAGTGTTCGCTCCCGACTGTTTAGTACAGGTTTGGTTGTCGGGCTTAGGGTTCTTACCTGGGGTTTTGTGGGAAGCGGGGCATTCCCCCACTCTGCCTTCTCGCCCTTGGTTCTGTCTTTCGCTAGTCCGGCCTGACCCTGGGACTTCTGTTACTTGAAGTGTCAAGTGTCTGCGCTGTCCTTCCCCTTCCAGCGTTTCCTGGCCCTCTTGGGCCTTGTCATGTCCTTCTGCCACAGAGTGGCTCTGTGGTTCCTCTTTATCGTTTCCTGGTTCCGCCCTGGGAACTACATACTGAGCTCTCTGCGCTCCGGTCTTTCCCTTGGAGCCGTTGCAGGAGTTCTTCCTACTCCTTCTGTCTTGTACGGTTGTGTTTCTGTTGCCATCATGTCTGACGGGTGCCTGATTGATGGCCCTTCGTGTTCTGTGCCTTCTGTCCTTTTCCAGGACAGGGCTGTTCTCCGTCCTGTTCCTTTCTTCCTTCCTTCCTTCTGAAGGTGTTATCTGCCTTCTTATCAACGAGGCTTTCGTCCTTTTCCACCCATCCCCGGGTACGGACGCTTTGCCGTTGGGAGGTTGTTGGACCTTGCGGTTGTTTACTTGGAGATCTCCGACTCCGGTCGGCGTTCGGTCTCTTGTGTTTCCAGGAGGTCAGTGCAAAGGTTGATGGCCTCCAGGGTGGCCTCCTCCGCTTTCTCAGTGTGGCTTTTTGCTGTGGTTATCGCACCAATGGCAGGGTTCTGCTTTCGGTGTCGCCGTTCATTTCATCAGAGCAGTCGGTGCCTCCTGGGGCGGGGGTGTTAGGTTTCGGCCATTCATTTGTGCAGGGCGGTCACTTCTTCCTTGCACACCTTACCGAGTTCTACTGGGGGC